>NC_072426.2:68641666-68944696 GCF_028878055.3 Symphalangus syndactylus
TCCCCTTAACTAGACAAGGTTACTTGGGCCGACTGTGGCTGGATGGCCACTCTATCGTCTCACCAGACATCCTTGAATTCCTCTTTCTCAGACCATCCCAGGACTCGTTGCCTCCAGAAACACCCAAAACAGGAGTGAGAAGCTTTGCACAGAAACCTGGAGCTGCAGAGTCACAGAACGCGTCTGCAAACGTGGAAAATTTCTCTTTTGCACTCTCCCTAAACATTTGACAAGAATTAAAGTTTCCCCCAGGGGAACCAATTTCACAGATTGAAACCAAACTTTTTTCCTTCTTATATGGTCTCTCTGTCTCTCTCTGTCTCTGATTGGAAAGAAATGATTTCCTCTGAAATAAAGCCGCTTGTGCTGGGAGTGCAGTGGTAAACACCGCCTGCCTAGAATGCCCCCGGTTTAAATTAGGGTGCTGCGGCCAGGCCCGTGTTTACTGTTCTGAATGCTTTTTCAGAGCTGTCACAAGCCATATCCTACCGTGGCACCGAGGCCTGGCCAAGGCAAAACCTGTTTTCCCTGGAAAAATAATAAAATGCGGAGCCGGGTTCTTTTAAAATGGCTTCTGTTTCACAATTCCAGTTGACTTTTCTGTTGGGAAATGATTCCCCATTAGGCCTTCAAGGCGAAGGAAGGGGCGGTGAGGCGGAGAGGACAGGGAGGGGGATGGCGGGGCAGAGGAAGGCAGAGAAGGCCCCCTTTACACGCTGTGCTCTGTGCTGTGCCCTGGAGCCAGGCTGGCTTGCGCTGAGCCCTTCCTGACTGGGCTGGGCTCACCTTGTCTGACGGCGTGGGACGATCAAGACACTGCAGAATCTACGTTCAACAAAGGAGCGTCAGTTGTCCCCTGTCTGTTCTTATGCAGCTCTGGCTGGGCAGGGCTCCCTTCAAACAGGGACAGGGGCCAGCATCACTAGACAGAATCTACATCTGTAATGAAGCCGAGCTGCCACTGCATGTCAGCAGCTGGTGTCATTTTAAAACCATGCGGATGGGCCAGGGAAAATCCGAGGCCTCCAGGGGCAAGTCGGCTTCCAGGAAAACAAAAAATGGAAATGAGGGGCATGGGGCTGGGGAGAAGAGGGGCAGGAGTCCACTGAGCAGAGATGTACAGTCATAAATATGCATGTCGGCGATGCGCATTGCAAATTGAATTCTAACGCGCATACACAGGGTATATTGTAGCATGTTTATGACTATCCCAGAAAGGGTGGGGAGTTCAAACACACATTTGGAATTTTCATTGGAAACATATGTGCAATTAACAAAAATGAAGGCATATCTTAGAAAAATTAAACCTGCACCTAAGCACTGGGCAAGCTGGCTTATTTCAATTTGCTCTGTCGGGGAGCATTACAGCACCCTCCTGATGTGGTGGCGGCGGTGCAAGTTGAAAAGGCTTTGGGACACCTTTAGGCCTAAGGCAGGCTTTCCAGAGTCATGCTACCTACAAGTACGGCAAAGGATGCTGGGCCCAAGCTTTTATATTTAACACCCCATAAGTCTCCAGTTATCCAGTTTGGAAAAGCGATTTAGAGAGAATTGACTCATTTTAATTTTAAACTTTCTGTTTCTCAAATTGAACACATCAGTGTGACCAACCTCTGGGCCACGGAAAAGAATGTTAGTAGCGCCCAGAAATCTCACTTAACTTCTCTTGCAGGTATCACCTTGTCCTTCTTATTCATTACATTTTATTATTTATTTATTTATTTATTTTTAGTTTTGGTGGGTATGTAGTTTTTCTAGGTTAGCTACTAAAAACAGGGTGATTTATCTTGTGCCAGAACTTCAGGGCGAAGCCAATTCCAGTCCCCAGTGCCGTGATGTGCCAGGCCCATGCCATCCTCAGCAGCAGTGATGGCTTCACTTCCCTGGCTGTGCCTCCAGCCTCCTAAGGCTCCCTGATGTTACCCAGTTTTCAGGGACAGGCTCAAATACCATCTCCCTGCAAGCTCTCCAGATCTGTCACCTCCCAATTCCAGTGGCACTTGGAGTTCATTAATTCACTCATATGTATTGAGAATCAGCCAATTCCAGGATGTTTACTCTCAAAGAATTTAGCACCATCCGGGGGAGATACACAAATGGTGATGATGCACTGGAGGAAAAGACAAATAACATGCTGTCGTCACTGCCGGGGCTGGAAAGTACAGAAAGTTAGAGGGCATCCAAAGGGGAGCACTTCTTTCGGTCTCAAGAGGTTAGGGCTCGAGATCAGTCTGGCCAACATGGTGAAACCCCATCCCTACTAAAAATACAAACATTAGCCGGCCTGGTGGTGGGCCCCTATAATCCCAGCTACTCAGGAGGCTGAGGCACAAAAATCACTTGAACCCAGGAGGTGGAGGTTGCAATGAGCCGAGATCACGCCACTGCACTCCAGCCTGGGCGATAGAGTGAGATTCTGTCTCAAAAAAAAAAAAAAAAAAAAGAATAAAGAAAAGAAAAAAAAAAAAAGATGTTAGGGCTGCTTCTGAAAACAAGAGGAGCCTCAGCAGGGATGTGAGGCATTAATTGAGAGCTGTCCAGGTGAAGGGGCCAGTGATAAGAACAGAATTCAAGGCAGTGTGAATAACATATGCAAGAAGAGGAAAAGACTGGGAGGTGAAATTGGAGAGATTAGCTGGGATTAGATCACGAAGATATGTCCGTTTATGCTCTGGGTGACTATGCATATCCGTTTGCCCTAGAAGAGACTCTATTTACACCTGTGGTCTCAGCATAACTATTATCATCTTCCGTCCTTCATATTCAGTAAAGATTGGTTTGGCTGGGTGCAGTGGCTCACGCCTGCAATCCCAGCACTTTGGGAGGCTGAGGCAGGAGGATTGATTGAGCCCAGGAATTTGAGGCTGCAGTGAGCTATGATCACACCACTGCACTCCAACCTGAGTGACAGAACAAGACCCATCCCTTAAAAAAACAGTGATTGGTTTAGACAACTAATGATCTGTCACCCCAGTTAATCCATGCCAGGGAATTTAAACTTAATCCTGAAGATAGGTCCAAGGAGCCGGTGAAATGTTTCCAGAAGGAAAGAAACATGATCAACATTTGCATTTTAGGAAGATTATTTTGGCCACAGTAGAAGAAAATAATGCTGGAGGCAAGAGATGTTTTAGGAGATTATTGTATTCATCCGAGGTAGAGATGAAGGCAGTCAGGATTAAAATACTGACAGTGATAATGGATAGATTCAAGATAGATGATAACTGTTGAGAGAGAGGAATCGCAAAGACTTGGTGATTTTACTTACTCTGTGTTCATTAGCTGTTTATATATGTTACTGCCTTCTAAGATTTAGATCTAGATTTTGTTGGTACCCTGGCGCTCGGGTTCTAGGAACACAGAACCCTTGCAAAAGCTGGAAGAAGAAGGGAATGAGAGCAAGCTCCAGTGTGGTATCTTCCCTGTCTGGAACACAGAGCTTTCCTGTGCTGAGCAGACTTCCAGAAAATGGTTCGGGCTGAGGCCAAGGTCATGGCTGGGGCGGGGCAGTACTGGTTTGGAGTGTTAGAGACAGCATGGTAGCAATGGCGTTCTCTGCAAAGATCTCACCCTTGGACTAGGAGATGGGTTTACATCCTGTAGTGCCGAGGAATGTGACAGGCTTGTGAGTTACATTTAAAAAAATATTTTATTAACACTTCTAGAGTGGAACAAACTCCAGTCAATGCCACATGTGTTTTCCATGTGCGTTCCGACTGTAGAGAGTAACCAAACAACTGTGTATTGAACCTGTCAGAATATAATAAAAAATTCCACTAATTACTTCAGCATGGAGCCTACTGAACACTCTCCCTTAATCATCAGAAGCAGATAGGACCTGCTCTATAGTGAGCACCATGGCTGAATAACACCACTTCATTGTGTTTCGTGGACAACTGCAAAAGCTTATCTTTTACTGAAAGTTTTTCTCATTTTTGGATCCTTTGTCACCGTAATAGTCATCATTACTAACTACATCAAGGGCTCAGTGCTAGGAAAAGTACCATGCCAAGAAATACCTGAAATGGGAATGGACATTCACATTGGAGTAGTGGTTTTTGCCAGAAATTGAACTCTAGCAATGAATTGAGTTCTCTAGGCTGCTGATTTCATTGCCTGTAAGCGCACCAAATATAAAAATCTGCCAGTGTGGACATCCTATTTAGCATATATGCTTTATCTCTGAGAGGCCAATAATAATGACAGAACAAAGTTAAAGGAGCTTTGAGCCTAGGAGGAAAAATTAAAAGGTTTGTAACATTTACAAAGAGAAACAATTATTTATCTTGATCTTTCTCGTTTCAGCTCCCTTTAAGCATCTACACGATCTGGAAAAAAAGAAAAGAAAAAAGAAAGTGAAATCAGTAAAAAGAAATAGTTCTCAAGTACAGAGAAGGCATAATTATTTATATGGATATGAGAGAGTCACAGTGCAGAGTCTGTAAACGTTTATATTTGGTTTTAGAATGAAATATGGTAAGCTCCATTTACTATTCAAAAATCCAAATTTATAAAACAGATTGTTTTTGTTATTGTTGTTAGTGGGAAGAGGAGGTGGAAATGGTTGGGACAGGAGTTAATACATATTGCAAAAAAATACTTTACTTTGCAAAATGATTCACTGAAAGCTTCCCTTAAATAATAGCTCTGCTGGTGCATTTAATTTACCAAAGAAATCAATTTTAAACAGAGTTTTAGAAATAAAGTCTGTGTAAAGCAGTGGAAAGATTGCAGGCATTTAAAAATAAAAGCAGACTGAGGTGAATATTCAAGTAAATTTGTATTTTGTTAATAGACTTTTCCTAGGCAAGTGCAAGGATGGGGGCCTAAAACTGTGATGGGAGATTCAGTGTAAGGGGAGAAACTTGAAGGAGTAAATTAGGTAGGACTGGGGTAAGAACACCAACTTATACTTAAAAATTGGATATAATATAATCTGAGGAATGAATTATAATAGGAAAACTTGCTTCAGTAAAAGTGAGTTTAAAGATTTCTAGGCCAGGTGTGGTGGTTCACGTCTGTACTCCCAGTGCTTTGGGAGGCTGAGGCGGGCAGATCACCTGAGGTCAGGTGTTCGAGACCAGCCTGGCCAACATGATGAAACCCTATCTCTATCAAAAATACAAAAAGTTAACCAGACAAGGTGGTGGGCATCTGTAATCCCAGCTATTCAGGAGGCTGGTGCAGGAGAATCGCTTGAACCTGGGAGGCGGAGGTTGCTGTGAGCTGAGATCACACCATTGCATTCCAGCCTAGGTAACAGAGCAAGACTCCGTCTCAAAAGAAAAAAAAAAAGATTTCTAGGTCAAGATGCTGTTAATGTTCCTTGCATTTAAGCTGGCAGGTAATTTCCTTTCTCCTTCCTAATTCCCACTGAAACAAACAAATAAATATGCAACACAGAAGTCTGCATCAATATTTACCTGGTTTCTACAAAAGCAAGTATGTCAATTAGAAAAGAGCAAAGAGTGGAGAGAGAGTTGACCCTGATGGCTTCAGGCTGGTACTCCTGGGAAGACTGACAAGTGTACTTGAAAAGTAACATAAATAAAGTAAAATAATTAATATTTGTAATTTGGATCTAAAAGCTTAGATTATGTTAACAGCAATTGGGAGTTGGGAGATACGAGATAAAGACTGTTAAATGTCTTGTTTTACATAATGGGAGGGGAGAACAGTGAATAGATATAATTTCTTGCTTAATTATGATCAAGAATTTAGGCTTGACTTTTATTGAAAGGCAACTTCTTATAGAACAAACAAAGGAATAGAGAGAGAGAAAAGAATTATAGCGTAAGTCAAGTCAGTGGGAAAAAGCAGTCTTTCTATTGATTGTTTCTATTAATACAGAGATAATTTGGGAGGAAAGACTGAAACTGAAAATCACAAGCAGATACTTTGGTGCTGGTAAGCATACAACATAGAGACACATGTCCCTTTTCTAGCTTAATGTGCCAGTCAGTTTTTGGATCTGCAGAGGTGGGTAGAATTGAAAAGAAGTGAAGAGCTAAAAGGCTGCCTACACAAAATTTGAGGTCTGTTGAGAGAAAGAGACTCTTTCTCTTAACTTAGCAAGTTAAGAGAACAGTTCCCTGTGGAAAAAGGTGATTTCTGAGTGATCTGTAAGGCCAAGATGATCAAAGAACTTTTAGGAGGAGATTCACCCCATTTGATAATACATTGATTGCTTGGCTATAATTCACACTCCCTTCATTACCTCAAGTCTTCAGACAAGACTTTACAAAAGGTTTGGAGGTAAGAAAAGCTTAGTGTAAGGTTTGAGGTTAGGCATGGTAGCTCATGCCTATAATCCTAGTGCTTTGGGAAGCTGAGGCAGGAAGATTGCTCGAAGCCAGGAGTTCAAGACTGGCCTGGGCAACATAGCAAGATCCCATCTCTACCAAAAAAATTGAAAAAAAGGAAAAAGATTAGCCAGGCGTGGTGGTGTTGTTTGTATTTCAAGCTACTAGGGAAGCTGAGGTGGGAGGATCAGTTGAGCCCAAGAGTTAGAGGCTGCAGTGAGCTATGATGGTGCCACTGCACTCCTGGGAGACAGAGTGAGACTCGGTCTTAAAAAAAAATAAAATAAGCAAATAAAAAAACAGGTTTAGAGTGATTAGGAGCTTGAGGGGGGTGGGTATGAGAAAAGGGAATAGGGAACACATCTGGGCCAGAATGAAGCTGCAAGGGTCATGCAGCTATGAGAATAACTGCCAGAGATGTTGAGAATGGAAGGCACAAACATTCAGAAGCAAAATTCTCCATGAAAATGTAAGCCCCTATAATCTCAGAGAGGGCATTCTATTTCTTTTTGAATGCAATTGAGACAGTCAGTAGTTTTGTTTGTTTTGTGTTTAGGTATCGAGGGGCCATGTGACTTCTGGGGGTATAGAACAGAATATCTGTATTATTAGTTAAAAAGATAAATCTATCAAAAAGTAAAATGAAAAATAGCGACAAACCATTAAATAAGATAATAGAATTTAGATCAAATAAAGTAGTTATCACTTTGAATGTGTACAGTTAAACTTGCTATTAGGTGGGGCAAAATGGCTCACATCTGTAATCTCAGTGCTTTGGGAGGCCAAAGAGGGAGGGTCACTTGAGGCCAGGAGTTCCAGAACAGCCTAGGCAAAATCGCAAGACCCTGTCTCTAAAATAAGTAAATAAATAAATAAAAATCTGGGCATGATGGCACGTTCCTATAATCCTAGCTACTTGGGGGCTGAGGCAGAGGATTGCTTCTGGCCAAGAGCTTGAGGTTACACTGAGCTATAATTCCTCAACTGCACTCCAGCCTGAATGATAGAATGAGACCCTGTCTCTAAAAACAAAAGCCAACAACAACAAACAAAAACCCTTGCTATTAAATGACAACACAGAGACTTGCGCTTCATGGAAGCATGTAATAGGTCAATGCTCTGGCTGCAATAACTAAAGAAGAATCCCAAGATTTTCCAAACTTGTATTTTTAAAGACATGGGAGAATTGTGGAAACAAAGAGACTAGATGAGTTGAAATTCTAATTGTGAAGTGAACTTGCAGTTACCAGCTCTTTCCTTTGCTGGATCAATGGGCCAATTTGGTTAAAACAAGAAACTACTATATGCTGTTTGCAAGAGACATACTTTAAATACAATACTATTTAAGAGAGACTTATTGATAATGACACAGGAAAATGGAAAAATAAAAGAATGAGAAAAGATATGTCATGCAAACACTAAACAAAAGCTAGCTGATATAACTACATTAATATCACATGATGGGACTTATGGAAAGAAATGTTAATAGAGACAGAGTTTTCATAATAAGAGAGCCAATTCATCAAGGAAACATGATAATTTTAAATTTGTATACACCTAACCTAGTTAAAATATGTACAGCAAAAGTTCATAGATCCAGAAGTAGAAATTGGTAATCCACAATTATAGTCAGGGATTTTAATACACTATTCTCAGCAATTGATAATAACAAAGAAAAAATATTAATAAGAATATGGAAGATCTGAACCTGATTCACAAGTATAGAACATCACACTCAATAACTGCAGAATATACGTTTTTTTTTTCAAGTTTACATGGAACTTTTTTTTTTTTTTTTTTTTTGAGACAGAGTCTTGCTCTGTCACCCAGGCTGGAGTGCAGTGGCGTGGTCTTGGCTCACTGCAAGCTCGCCTTCTGCATTCATGCCATTCTCCTGCCTCAACCTCCCAAGTAGCTGGGACTACAGGTGCCCAGCACCATGCCCAGCTAATTTTTTGTATTTTTAGTAGAGATGGGGTTTCACCGTGTTAGCCAGGATGGTCTCGATCTCCTGACCTCATGATCCACCCACCTTGGCTTCCCAAAGTACTGGGATTACAGGTGTGAGCCACCACACCTGGCCTACATGGAAGATTTACCAAAATAGAGCCTATACTAGAACAGAGGGTAAGTCTCCCAAAATTTCAAAGACTCAGAACATACAGAAAATGTTATTTGACTACAGTAGAATTAAACTTGAAATCAATAATAGAAAAACAAGTAGAGAATCTCCAACTTCAATAATACATGTATCAGAAAAGAAGTCATAACAGTAATTATGAAATATTTTCAAAACTTATGGAATGCAGTTTCTGACCAAATGGAAATTTATACTTTTGAGTGAATAGGGTAGAAAAAGAAAAGTTGAAAATCAATAATTTCAGCCTCCTTTCTGAGAAACTAGAAAGTGAAGAGCAAATTAAACCCAAATAGGAGGAAGGAAAAATAAAGCTAAGGCAGAAACCAATGAAGAAGAAAGCAAAGATTATTTCTAATAGCCCCAAATGGAAACAATTCAAATGTTGATCAACGGAAGAAAGGATATATAAACTGTGGTTTGTTCTTACCATGAAATATTATATAGCAATGAAATAGAATGATTTCTGCTACACGCAACAACATGATGAAATTCACATATGTAATGCTGAACAAACTAAACTAGAATGAAATTAGTCCATACTGTGTAATTCCATTTAAAAGAAATTTAAAAGCAATCAAAACTAATCTAAGGTAACAGGAGTTAGAATGATGTTTTTCTTAGAGGGTTTTTGACAAGGAGGGTGTAGTACACATGAAGAGGCCAGATTCCTCCTTCAGCTGCAAGGAGTATCGTCTGCCAACAGCCATCAGCTGTCATTGATTTAGGGATTGCATCAGCAACACAGAAGTGCCTCGACCAGGGTCACACACTCTTCCAGAAGCAGTTTACAGCTAATAATGGATCCAGGTGGGGGTATAAAGACAAAGGACTGGCCGTTTTGGACAGTCACCTGTACATTGGACAGGACAATTCAGAGGACGCTTTCAGCTCCAGAGCTTTCTGTGGGTTTGGCTGAGGCTGAAGGTCCCACATGACACCTCGACCTCTTCTACCCAGGCCTGCTTCCTTCCCTCATGATCAGTAGGTGTTGATCATGATTACTCAATAATAAATATCCTGGACACAATACAGTCTCAGAATCTGCTTCCAAGAGAACACAATCTACAATACGGTGTTAGATGGGAGCCTGCTAGCGTGCTGGAAATATTCTATAATTTGACTTGAGAGTTGGATACACAAGTGTATGAATATGTAAAACTTCATTTAACTATACATTTAAGATTTGTTCACCTTATGTAAATTGTACTAAAGAGAAAAGAAAAAATGGCAAAGACTCAAATTGAGATTTAAAATAGGCTATGTGGTCTTTTTAAAAAAGACACACCTAGAAGACTTAGCAAACAAGATATATTACCAACATTTTGTAAGCAGGTAAATGGTGACTAACTTTAGACAGAAAGTTGAAATCTAAACCTATGAGCAAAGAAACCAATAAGAAGTAAGCCAGTTTCTACACATAGCCCCAGAAAAGCTCACAGATTCTAGATGTCAGGTTATGAAGACAAGAGTGTAGAGTGTGGTGGGAGTTGGAAAGCTTGGCTGAAAGGCCTTACACCAAGCAGTTAGTCTCCTGGATCCTTCCTTGACCCCATACTGTTGTGTCACTACTTCTCCCCATTTTTAAAGCCTGAACTTGACGCACAGCAGAAGCAGAAAAGTGAGTGTGAGGTGCCTGCCTGAGCCCTTGGGAGCCCATCTCTTGCACCAGTGTGCCCTGGATGTGGGACATGGGGTGAAAGGAGACTATTTTGGAGTTTTAAGATTTAATGACTGCCCTGCTGGGTTCTGGACTTGAGTGGGGCCTACAGCCCCTTTCTTTTGGCCGATTTCTCCCTTTTGGAACAGGAATGTTTACCCGAAGGCTATACCCACATTGTATCTTGGAAGTAAGTAACTTGTTTTTTATTTTACAGGGTCATAGATAGAAGGAACTTGCCTTATCTCAGATGAGACTTTGGACTTTTGAGTTAATGCTGGAATGAGTTAAGACTTTGGGAGATTACTGGGAAGGTATGATTGCATTTTGCAATATAAGAAGGACGTGAGATTTGGCGGGGGCCTGGTAGAAGCTGTTTGGGTCATAGGGGTGGATCCCTCATGGCTTGGTGCTGTCCTTGCAATAGTGAGTAAGTTCTCATGAGGTCTGGTTGTTATCAAGTGTAGCACTTTCCCCATCCCTTGCTCCTGCTTTTGCTATGTGACCTGTCTTCTCCTGCTTCCCCTTCATCCCTCCTTGTAAGCTTCTTGAAGCCTCCCCAGAAGATGAGCAGACACTGGCACAATTCTTCCTGTATAGCCTGCCCAATTGCAAGCCAATTAAACCTGTTTTCTTACAAGTTACCCAGTCTCAGGTATTTATTTATAGTAATGAAAAAATAGCCTAATATAGTGCCATATTGAAAATAGGCAGATCAACCTAATGCTAAATGACGAGTTAATGGATGCAGCACACCAACGTGGCACATGTATACATATGTAACAAACCTGCATGTTGTGCACATGTACCCTAAAACTTAAAGTATAATAACAATAAAAATTTTTAAAAAAAGAAAATAGGCAGATCAAATGAAAGTTGACATCTTCAATAGTGAGACCTCTGGTCCTCTCCCTTCACTTGGGCCTCAGAATACTAACAGTCAGCATTATTCTCTAGCAGAAGATTCACTGATTTCTTTTTAAGGGAACTGACCAGCCCACAATAAAAGGTCTCATTCTTTCTTTCTGATTGCAACATAGTGCTGTGTTTTTGCCACTCAAGCTACTGGCTTTCAGCAGGACTCAAGTGAGTCAAGTCAACCAGGCTATTGGTTCTCGACATTCTGCACATTGCCTGGGGAGCTTATAAACAATACCTCAAGCTCTCCTCATGGGTTCACCTCCTCTGGGTTTCTCACTGCATTTGGGAGAGTGTTCAAGACAATTTAATTAGAATGTCAAAATATTTGTTGAGTGCAGTTGACATCTGGGTTATACTTACATGAAGAAAACAGCATCATTTTAAAAGAGGAATATTTTAAAAATAAATAAAACTACAATGATGCTAAATGCACTCTGATTTTATATGTAAATAATGATAGAGATTTTTCCAAAATCAGTCAAATGATCATAAATTTTACCCCAAATAATAAAAATAAAAGGCAATATTTAAAAAAATTATTGAGGTATAAATGTAGTGAAATGCACAAATCTTGGGTGTACAGCTCAATAAGTATTTTTATATGTATACACCTATACAACCACAATCCAGATCCGGTTATAGAACATTTCCAATATTCCAGAAGGCTTCCTTGCACCCCTCTCAGTCAGTAAATCCAACAAAAGGCAACTATCTCCTGACATCTATTACCATAGATTAGTTTTGTTTATTTTGAATTTCTTATTAGTGTAATCAATTAATACAATTAATAAATTAATAAGATTAATCTTTTAATCTTTTGTGTGTGGCTTTTAAGATTCGTTGATATTGCAGCATGTAGCAGTAGTTTATTATTTTCATTGCTTCATAGTGCTCCATTTCATGAATATGCCAACATTTTAAAAAATAAATTTTTCACTGGTGATAAACATTCGGGTTGTTTTCTGATTTTTAGCTATCATATTCATGCACATGTCTTTTGATGGAAGTAAATACTCATTGTTACTAGAGGGAAAGCCAGGAGGGTTAATGTTAGGTCATAGAGTATACAGTACCTATGTTTAGCTTTAATAGACACTGCCAAACAGTTTAGAAACATCTGTTCTAATTTACATTCCCACCAGCAGTACTTGAGAGCTCTAGTTGCTCCGAATCCATACCACCACTTGGTAATGTTTATTCTTTATTTTTAGCCATTCTGGTAGATATGAAAGTAGATGTGTTACTTTCATTACTTTTAATGGCAAAAACTGCAATTACTTTTGCACCAATCTAATATCATATAAGATGTTAAAATTAATCATACAGTCACAGAAATTAAAAGTCGGGGGCTTTACTGCCAGAACATAGAAGTTATTATAACAGCGTAGAGTTAAATATACTTCAGTAAATGACGAAAGTGGCCTTTCACGTCAGTAGGGAAAGAGTGGATTGGCCAATGAATTGTGTTGATAATCAGTAAAAAAAAAAAAAAAGAAAGTGAAATAATTTTGTTTCTTTTTCAATGGTTAATTGATGAAGAGTTAATGACAGCTGGGCATCCTACATCAAGGTTGGTAATCTTGACTACTCCCAGTATCTCTATTGGTAAATAAAATATGGTTGAATTCTTTGTCTGATAAGATCAGCTCAAACGTTCTGTGTCAGTCTAAACTGAGATGGTTGCTGCTTTTGTTTGTCTTTTTCAAAACTCAATTAAGCAGTGACATTTGGTAAATCAAAATAGCAAGACAAAAGTAAAAATAAACTTGTCTGGTTTCCTCTCTTGAAAGCAGAGGAAAGATGACTGAGATGGGCCCATTCTAAGCCCCGAGGGCCTGAGGGACTCCTGGAGCTTTTTGACATGCACTATTTGTTTTCAATGGGAAATTACTCAAAATGTAATAAGGAAATATTTTGCTGAGTAAATAGATTGGTTTACATCTTGTGGCATGGACGGTTAGAAAGAATCCTGGCCTTTTAGCTCACTTGGCTGAAATCCCTAGTCAAAGAGAGGGATTTCTCTTTTCACCGGTATTTCTGTCTTTCCAAGGGGTTCTTCCTCCTCCTTCTTTTGAAATTAGATATTTTCAGACACTTGAAATCCAGGGAGGGAAAAGAGACTTTATTCTACTGTGATGGAGAAGAAAATTATTAATGTTTTGTGGTCTCAGCCTTTCCTGTACCTCCCTCTGCCTCTCTAGAGATAATTACAGCTTTGTCAGCTCAGGGCTCAGGGTTTGATAATGCAGAATTGAGTTCATGGTGAGCCAGAGACACAACTGGACAAATGGGACATAGGGATTACATTGGAAAAAACAAGATTATTCATGAGAAAGAAAGCTGGAGAGGAAAGGGAGGATGAATGGAGGGATAATGGGAGGTAGCAGGACTTGGCCACGGAGAGGTTTGGATTAGGAGATGAGAGGAGGGAAAAAGAGGTTTCTGGGGTCAGTAGCAATTTCTGTGGTGAGTTTTGAAAGTGGAGGAGACCCATAGAGAGGACGCGGCATGACTTGCTGTGCACTAAAAGTGTAGTTCCCTCCAGATTTCTTGGCGATTTTCTCCTTAAGTAAAAGTTGGAACTGATTTAATGTGCATTTTTCTTTAGAGTGCAGTTCTTTGAATTAAAATGTATGTGCTGAGGCTAGGCCAGGAGTGGGGGTAGGGGGGTCCTAGTTGTATTTCGGTCACATCATAAGAGCCAAAGCTTGTATCACTCTTGGCCTTTTCCTCTCACTTTCCTCGTGGCCTTGCCCCATCTTTTTGCCTCACAGGAAGGATCTCCTATTTCTTGTCCACTAACTATCTCTCTACAGCACATTGCCTGTCACTGATTCCTCAAATACTAATAAGGTACAGATGCATTTTTTAAAATATCAATGTAAAATACCACCAATGTCACCTCATCTTTGTCCTCATTTGTAGTCTCTGGAAAAAATCATGAGTTTGGAAATGATTATTCCTTTCAAAATGACTGCAGGATCCCCCTATCAAATGGCTATTTACAGCCATAATGATATCCCTTTGAATGACAAAATCCATATGTATTAGTTGATTCTCATGCTGCTAATAAAGACATACCCAAGATTGGATAATTTATAAAGAAAAAGAGGTGTAATGGACTCAGTTCCACGTGTCTGTGGCTGGGGAGGCCTCACAATCACGGCAAAAGGCAAAAGGCACATCTTACAGGGCAGCAGGAAAAAAGAGAATGAGAACCAAGTGCAAGGGGTTTCCCCTTATAAAACCATCAAATTTTGTGAGACTTACTACCAGAAGAACAGTACGGGGGAAACTGCCCCCATGGTTCAATTATCTCCCACCAGGTTCCTCCCACAACGTGTGGGAATTATGGGAGCTACAATTCAAGGTAAAGTGTGGGTGGGGACATAGCCAAACCATATCACCATGTCTACAGTGAAAATGTTCAATCCCAGGCCCTAGCTATCTCATATATCCTTCCCTTGCCTCCAAACACTATTCCAGTGCTGTGCATATAGCAAAACAGACCAAAAAAAAAAAAAAAAAAATCCTGCCGTCATGGTGTTTACAATCTAGTGGAGTTATAGATATATATAGTTTTTAATAATGGGGAGAGCTAAGGAAGGTGGTGAGCAGGAAGACGTTTTCCAGAGTGATTGGAGAAGACCGAGTTAGTGAGATGATTTCAGAGAGGTTATGGGCAGAACGGGGAAGATCATGCAGAGCTTTGTAGGTTAAGATGAGCACTTGGGTTTTTATGATACTTTATGTGAGATGGGAAGCCATTGGAAGGATTTGCACAGAGAAGGTACATAATGTGACTTAAATTTTAATAGGATCACTTTGACTTCTGTTTTGAGAATAGACTGAAAGGAAGGAAAGACACAAGGAGACAAGTTATGAAGCTTTATAGTAATCTAGATGAGGGAGGATGGAAGCTTGCACCAGGGTAGTAGCTGTGGTTGTGGTGAGAAAACAGAGTCTAGCTTATTTTTAAGGAACAGCTGATGTGATTTGCCGACCAGCTGGATACAGGATGTGAAAGAAATAGAGGAATCAAGGATGGCTCTAGGTTTTTGGTAGGATAAAGTTGCTATTAACTAAGAAAGAGAAGACTGTGGATGGAGCAGCCTTGGATGGAAATACCAGGAACACAGTTTTGGACATATTAAGTTTAATAAGACTTCTAAATGGAGATATTGGGTAGGCACTTGTATAGATGAATTCAGGCAGTAGTTTGGGTCATCAAAGTAGATCAGTGAGTTACCATTACACGGATAATATTTAAAGTCATTAGATAGTTTATGATCTCCAAAGGAGTGTTTATAGATAGGATAAGAGACTCAAGGAACTGGGGTACATCAATGTTTAGAAGTAAGGGAGATGAGAAAGAACCAGAAAAACAGATTGAAAAATGTGGCCAGAGAGAGGTTGTCCTGGAAGCACAGTGAAGAAAGTGCTTCAGAAAGGATGACATAATTGATGTTAAATCTTGCTGATGAACCAAGTAAAATGAAGACGAAGTTGACCATTGGATTTAGCAAAGTGGAGTTCATCAGTGGTGGGGACAAAAGCAATTTCAGTGAAGTGGTAAAGGGGTGAAAACCTTATTGAAGTGCTACATAGAAATGATTCAAGAGAGAGGAAAATTAATATAAAGGGGAAAGAATTGCTGGAACATTATCTTTTAATAGGCAAGAGAAGGTGATATCTAACACTCTAGTAAAAAGGGTAGGTGTATTATTATGACAGGAGAGAAAGTAGAGAATATGGGAACAAAAGACAGTTTATAGATGGATGTGGTGGTTGGAACTAGTGGAAGACATTTCTGGTTGCTTTCATTTTCTTGGTGAAATAAGAAGCAAGGTCACAAGCTGGGAGGGAAGGAGAGAAAGAATGGGGAAGAAAATATGAAGTGTTTTTCCAGAAGCATGGAAAAGTGATCAGACTGAAAAAACAGAGAGCATTAAGTTCCCACGGTTCATGATAATGAATTAAAACAAAACCAATGAACATAGTTATGCTTTTTAAAAATCCACCCCTAGATAACTGCACCAGAGAAGATGCCAAATAGATACAGAGTTAGATTTAACTAGGGTCAAGATTTTTATGATGAGAGTATTCTGAAGCAAAAGAAGAGCAATTTTGTCAATTTTTCCTTCATATATTTTGGGAGTCTGTTATTAGGTGTATAAGTATTTCTGTCTTTTTGCTATATTGAAATTTTTATTAATATGTAATAGTAAAATTAATACACTTTAAATTTAAAAAGGTTACAAGAGACAAAGCAAACATTACATATTAATGTCTCTTGTAAAGTCTTCTTTGTCTTTTGTAAACTTAATGTCTTCTTTGTCTTTTGCAACCTTCTTAAATTTAAAGTGTATTTTGTCTGATGTTGGCATTGCCACCCCAGAGTTCTTTTGGTTACTATTTGTGTGGAATATCTCTTCTCATCCTTTCACTTTCGACCTATCTGTGGTGTTGGAGCTAAAGTGAGTATCTTGTAGACAGCAAATGGTTGGATCACTTTTTTTTTTTTAATTCATTCTTCTAATCTGTCTTTTGACTGGAGATTTTAATTCATTTATATTTAAAGTAATTACTAATAAGAAGGGTTTACTTCTTCATTTTGTATTTATTTTCTATATTCCTTATAGTTTTTTTCCTTATTTCCTACATTTCTCTTTTTTTGTGTATTATTGATTTTTGTAGGAAAATGTTTTAATTCCTTTCTCATTTTCATTAGTGTACATTCTATAGTTATTTTCTTTATGGCTACTATGGGTATTACGCTGAACATCCTAAAGTTATAACGCTAATTTGAATTTACAGTAGCTTAACTTCAATAGCATACAAAAACTCTGCCTCAATACAGCTCTGTCTCCATCCCCTTTCAGTTATTAATATAATAAATTATGTCTTTATACATTGTGAGCCTCAAAACATAGACTAATGATTGGTTTTTAAAACACATTTGATTTTTTAATCATGTTACAAATCAAAGTTACAATAAAACTAGTTTTTTTAATTGTCCATGTATTTACCTTGACTGGAGATCTTTATTCTTCATATGACCTTGATTTACTACTTAATGTGCCTTTATTTCAATCTGAAGATCTTTTGAGATCTAGTAGTAATAAATGCCCTCAGTTTTTGTTTATCTAGGAATGTTTCAATTTCTCCCTTATTTTTGTAGGATAGTTTTTCTAGATATAGAATTCTCAGTTGACAGTTTTTTTTCAGCAATTTGAATGTACTTTTGAATAATTTTCCACACTTTCTGCACTTTGAAACCTTCAAAGTTTCTGATGAGAAATCTGCTAATAATCTTGTTAAAGGTCCTGTGTGTATGATAAGTCTCTTATCTCTTCCTGCTTTCAAGATTCTCTCTTTGTCTTTTGATAAGTTTATTATAATGTGCCTTGGTGTGGTCTCTTTATTATATCTGGAATTTGTTGAGCTTCTTGGGCTTGTAGATTCATGTTTCCCATCATGTTTGGAAAGTTTTTGCACATTATTTCTTCAAATAATCTCTCAACCCCGATCCTTTATATATTTTTTAAGATTCCCGCAATGCATATGTTGGTATACTTGATGTTCCACTGTCCTTGGGCTCTGTTCACTTTTCTTCAATTTTTTTTTGTGTGTGTGTTTCTTAGACTCAAAATTTCAGTTATCTATCTTTAAGTTGATTGATTCTTCTGCCTGCTCGAATCTGCTTTTGAATTTTTCTAGTGAATTTTTAAAATTTCAGTTATTGTAATTCCAAACTCCAGAATTTTATGTTTTGTTTTTTATGTTATCTCTTTAATGATATTTATATTTTGTTCATATCTTATTTTCTTGAGTTTATCCATGTCTTACTTTAGTCCTTTGAGAGTCTTTAAGACAGTTGTTTTCATGTCTTTGTCTAGTAAAGACATCATCTAATCTTTCTTATAGATATTTTCTTCCTATTAATCTTTTTCCTTTGAGTAAACCATACTTTCCTATTTCTTTATATGACTTGTAATTCTTTTGGTGGTTGTTTAAAACTGGACATTTGAATCTTATAGTGTGGCAACTATGGAAATCAGATTCAACCCCTTCCCCAGGGTTTGCTGTTTTTCTGTCTTTGTTTTTGTTTGGTTTGTTTTTTTAACTGTTACAGGGTGTCTCTGTGCTAGGATCAGCTTGAGGTGTAAACTTAGGGTAGTATTCTGAGCTGTTGTCTTTCTCTGGGCATGGGCAGTGACTTTCTAAATTCCTCCACAAGTGCAGTTGCTTTACAATGTCCTAATCCTTAAATATCTAGCTCCATAAAAAAAAAAAAAAGGTGGGGGGAGCAGAAATAAAGGGTGAAAACAAACTTTATTTCTTTACATTCCCTGGAAGCCTCTTCAGCTGCTGGATGGGACTTGCAACAATGGCAGCTTACCTCTGTGTCTATACCTCCACAATCAGAAGCAGCCACCAGTGGTTAGAACTGACCCCAGGGTTTTTCAAAGGACAAGGTCTTTTCTAGCTGTACTAGTTGCTATAAGTTGCTCTAGGAATGTTGAAACAGCTGACTGGCACAGGGCTCAGGGTTGGCAGCTGTGGCTGGGTAGCTCCTACCATTTTAACTGCTGAAATTGGCTGAAATTAACCATGATTTATAGGAAAAGACTTCCCTTGGAAGCTGCAAGCCTTCAAATAGACTACAGTTTTCCGAAATACTTACATCAGAGAAATCCTGCCAACACAATTGTTTTGGTGAAGAGATGAACTCCTGCCACTGCCTACTCTGCCATCTTCCCTAATGTCATTTCTTCACTACTAGTGTTTTTAATACTATTGCCAGCAATCATGTCACAGTATCAAGTTATGAATAAATCTTTGATTATTGTCTGATTCAGCAAAGAAATCACTCACTTCATGAATGTTGGGTAATATTTTCATTTAAAAGAAAGTGAAGCAATCAAGAAATGTGTCAGAACTTCACTTGTTTGTCAGTGATTGGAGGGATATCTTTGTGGATTTGTATAATAGTTTTTAAATTCCAAAAGGACATTTGCTTAATTTTTTTTGTGCTAATCATAATTTAACACTAAGAGACACAACATTCTTAATTTTAATATTTAAGAATCTGTATTCTTCATATTTTCTTCAATCTAGGTCAGATCAGAAAAACAATTTTTGTAAAGAACCATACCATATTTTATCTTTGCAGGCCATGTAGTCTCTGTTGCAATTACTTAACTTTGCCATTATAGCACAGATTAGCAATAGACAGTGGTAAACATGTCTGTGTACCAATAAAACCTCATCCATAAATACTAAAATTTACAATTAACATAACTTTCATATGTCATTAAATATCATTCTTTTTCTCCCCTAACCATTAAAAACTAAAAACTAATGTTAGCTTGTGGATTCTACAAAAATAAGTGGCAAGCTGTGTTAGACCATAATTTGCTAATCCCTCATTTAGACAATTAAAAAATAGCAATAGTAAAAACAAAACAAAACAAAAAAACAAATCAAGGTCTGATTTACAGTATTTGTCAATTCCATGGTCTAAGTACTCCTACCTGGCTCATTTCAAGCTACTAATGTGACGTCACAGAATGTGAAGTTGCACCCCAGCAGCATTATACAGCCATTGAGTTTTTCCACCACGCAGATACAACAGAGAAAAAGAAACTTAAGATATAGCTAATAGTAACATATAAAAAATAATTAGAATAATGAGTTCTGAGTATGTATTATCTTTTTTTTTCTTTTTCTTTTTCTTTTTTTAAATTAAGTCTTGTTCCATTGCCCAGGCTGGAGTACAGTGATATAATCATAGCTCACTACAGCCTTGAACTGTTGGGCTCAAGCGATCCTCCTACTTTGGCCTCCTGAGTAACTGGGACTACAGGAACATGACACTATGCCACCCAGGTAATTTTTTTAAATGTTTTTTAGAGACAGCATCTCACTTTGTTGTCCAAGCTGGTCTCGAACTCCTGGCTTCAACTGATCTTCCTGTCTCAGCCTCCCAAAGTACTGGGATTATTGGATGGGTGCCTTGCTTTACTTTCATTTTTAATATTGTTTCTAATTATGAATTAATATAGTTTAATTTTTAATAGGGCTGTGTTTAACAACTGGATCAGAAAATTCCTGAAAATTTAACAATTGGTTCTTGGAAGCCAGTATGAAGCCGCTCTGGCAGACTCTTATTCTGGGGACTCTCAAATGACCTCAGCTAGTGGAGGAGAGTCTTGCACATGGATGCTCTTATTTCTAGGGCACAGCCATCCTCCTTGAGGCTCCAGAACCTTATCCTCCACAGAGTTAATCCCTGAGCCCTTGAAGAGACATCTTTTCTGAGCTCTGATCGGCTCACTGGCATCCCTTCTCTGGCCCTAAATCAGGTCTATTAAATTCTACACGATTTGTAATTCAAACTAAGAGATGGCCAGTTATTGTCAGCTGTGGTTAGAATGATACGACATAAACCTCAGTGCCATTAGGGCAGAGAGACAAGAAAGGTAACCTGAAGAAAAAGAAAGGAATGAAACAGATGCACGTGAAGAATGATGGTTTTCAGTTGTACTAAAATGGAAGGACTTCTTCAGTTTACCAGTTCCTGCTTTAGGTGTCCTGTAATGCCCAATTGTCCTTGAATTCTATGAGGATATTTTTGAATGCATATCCTTTTTGTTTATGTTTAAGCTAACATAATGCTTTCTATTACTTGTACTTAACTTTAAGGAGTTAAGAACCAAAAGTAATTCTACCGTTTTCTGAATCCCCTCTGCATTTTACCCAGCACTCAGTCTTTTCTATATTGCATGACAGTTGTTTATATGTACATTTTATCTCCTCTATTGAAGAGAAAAAGGTATAAAAAGTTATTGATGTATAAATGCAATATTGTTAACTTTGGCACTCCTTTCACTGGCTTTGGCAAAATAGGATGATTCATAGAAAAAATAAAAGTTATAGATATCTTTAAATATAATTGAGATAAATTTAAGATATTACCTCTTTTCTCCAGAACGTTACACATCTATTTGGCGAGACAAGACATGTTATACCCATGAGACAATTACAGAAAAATGCAATGATGCATTCACCAAAGTAGAAGCAGATTCCAGATCATGCACATAGTAAGCCTTCTGTAATTATTTGTGGAATGAAGAGATGAGGCAGTGAGGAGAGTGCTGAGGATTCGGAAATGACCAGAACTCAGTTTGTACCCTGTGGGAGTCCTCCATCCCACGTCGGGGAAATGGTCTTCCAACATGCGTACAGCAGCAAGGTAGGAGGTATACTAGAGTGTGTCCTACAGGAAGCCTTCTGTGCACAGGGGAAAGCATTTTAGTGCAGGCCAGATGCTGCTTGAAACCTCTAGAAATTGTCATTTATACAATCCTCATAATGATAGTATGCAATGTGTACTATTATTATCACTCATTTTATAGATGATGAAACCAGGGTACAAAGAGGTTATGCAACTTGCCCAGGGTTACTTGGCTAAGTAGGTGGCCCAGCCAGGGACACAGGCAGGCTGACAGCCAAGCACACACACTTTAACATTGTGCTGTGTTGTTTCTCTGTGTTTGCTTGTGTGTGCCAGGCAGTTTGGTGGCAGTGAGAATTTTCACTCTTACCCACCCTGCTACAGGGAATAGGCAAAGAATATCATACAGATGAATTGGGGTGTGTGGAGACTGACAAGACCTGGAGTCATCTGGAAAGAATTTATAGGGAAAGTTGAACAAAGAAAGACCTCTCTTAAGTCACGAAAGGATCGCCCCCAACACTATGGCAGGGCTGCATTGGAAAAATCCCACTAAATTAGAACATTTTTTTCTGACCTATTTTTATGACATTCTTTGGATGTAATAAATACCTGCAGATTGATTTTAGAGATCATTAAATGTCTTAGAAGACTAAAAATATTTTTCAAAGAGAAAATCTCATTCTCTTTGTAATACGAACAGGAAGTTGTGGACCCCATTTGCATTTTAGGTGGGTTTCCTTGCACAGTGAGTTTGGTTCTTTATTCTACTGAGAAGTAGAGTAAGTTAGAACATTGGTGAATGTTTTCTTTCTGTATTTATATTGTTGTTTTGGAAAAGATGTTATAAAGTCCAAAAAACAGCAGATATTGGCGAGGATGTGGAGAAAATGGGAATGCTTATACACTTTTTTTTTTTTTTTGAGATGGAGTCTTGCTCTGTTGCCTAGGCCGGGGTGCAATGGCATGATCTTAGCTCACTGCAACCTCCACCTCCCAGGTTCAAGCGATTCTCCTGCCTCAGCCTCCCTAGTAGCTGGGATTACAGGCGTGTGCCACCATGCCTGGCTAATTTTTGTATTTTTAGTAGAAACAGGGTTTCGCCATGTTGGCCAGGCTGGTCTCGAACTCCTGACCTCAGGTGATCTGTCTGCCTCAGCCTCCCAAAGTGCTGAGATTGCAGGCGTGAACCACTGTGCCTGGCCATTTATACACAGTTGAAGGGAATCTAAATGAGTACAATCTCGGTGGAATTATGGAGAGTTCTCTAAGAACTACAAACAGAACTACCATTCAGTCCAGCAATCCCACTACTGGGTGTCTACCCAAAGGATAAGAAATTATTATATCAAGTTCCCTGTACTTGTGTGTTTGTTGTGGCGCTATTCACAATTGCAAAGCTATGGACTCAATCTAAGTGTCCATCAGTGGATGCCTGAATAATAAAAAATTCCATATAGACCATGGAATACTACTTGGCCATAAAAAGAATAGAATCATGTCTTTTGCAGCAACATGGATAGAACTTGAAGCCACTGGCCAGGCGTAATGGCTCATGCCTGTAATCCCAGCACTTTGGAGGCCAAGGCAGGCGGATCATGAGGTCAAGAGATCGAAACCATTCTAGCCAACATGGTGAAATCCCATCTCTACTAAAAATACAAAAATTACCCAGGCTTAGTGGTGGGAGCCTGTAGTCCCAGCTACTTGGGAGGCTCAGGCAGGAGAATCGCTTGAACCCAAGAGGCAGAGGTTGCAGTGAGCCGAGATCGTGCCACTGCACTCCACTGGCGACAGAGCAAGACTCTATGTCAAAAACAAAACAAAAAACACAATACAACACAACAAACAAAACAAAACAAAAAAAAAACTTGAAGCCATTATCTTTTTTTTTTTTTTGAGACAGAGTCTCGCTCTTTCACCCAGGCTGGAGTGCAGTGGCGCGATCTCGGCTCACTGCAAGCTCCGCCTCCTGGGTTCACGCCATTCTCCTGCCTCAGCCTCCCGAGTAGCTGGGACTACAGGTGCCCGCCACCACGCCCGGCTAATTTTTTGTATTTTTAGTAGAGACGGGGTTTCACCGTGTTAACCAGGATGGTCTCGATCTCCTGACCTCGTGATCCACCCGCCTCGGCCTCCCAAAGTGCTGGGATTACAGGCGTGAGCCACTGCACCCAGTGAAGCCATTATCTTAAGTAAAATAACTCAGAAACGCAGAGTCAAACTGCATGTTCTCACTGATAAGGGGGAGCTAAATAATATGTACACATGGGCATACATTGTGGAATAATAGATATTGGAGACTAGGAAGGGTGGGAAGATGGGAGGCGGGATGAGGATGAGAAATTACTTAATGGGTACGATGTACACTATTTGGGTGATGGATGCACTAACAGCTCAGACTTCACCACTCTGCAATACATTCATGTAACAAAACTGCACCTGTATCCCCTAAATCTATTTGTCAAAAAGCTGTTATAAATAGCTAACATTGGGCCAGGTCATTTTCCCTTTTTCCCCAACCTCAAAACCTGCCAAATTTCTGCCAAATCCTGGCCCTGGGATAATGACCATGGGGACGTCATAATCTGGCCACCCTTTTGCTCTGGCTTTGGTTGGGTTCAGCCAGTGGAAGGCACTAGCAGGAGATGGGAGGGTGGGAACAGAGAGAGGTGAGATATTGTTTCCCCATCACCTCCTCTCTCACTGTTTTTCAACCCCCTGATGCCATGGCTGCATTCTTCTATGACGACATCTTCTGTTGAGTGATCCTTCCTCTATGGCTTAGCTCCCACTACACTACCTCTGCACCACCACCACCACCCCCCATCGCTTTTTTTTTTTTTTTTTTTGAGACCGAGTCTGGCTCTTTTGCCTAGGCTGGAGTGCAATGGCACCATCTTGGCTCACTGCAACCTCCACCATCTGGGTTCAAGTGATCCTTGTGCCTCAGCCTCCCAGGTAGCTGGGACTATCTGGCTAATTTTTGTATTTTTATAGAGACAGGGTTTCAACATGTTGGCCAGGCTGGTCTTGAACTCCTGAACTCAAATGATCTGCCCACCTCAGCCTCCCAAAGTGTTGGGATTGCAGGCCTGAGCCACGGCACGCAACCCTTTTTAAAGGTATTTTTGTCCTTCCCAGGCTCTGAATCCTCAACAAGCTCTGTTAATTCCCTTAACCTTGCTTTTAAAATAATCCCTTCATTGCATTCTTTTCAGAAGCTCAGCTAAGGGGCCTCTTGTTTCCTTTGGGGCTCTGGCTGGTCCAGTAGTCATCACCAAATAAAGTCTCCTAGTTCTGTATCCAATTTTCACCACTGTGGCTATAAAGATCTACAGGATCTGGTCCTGCCCACCTCTGTGACTTCTGTCTTACCACTCTCCTCTTGCTCACTGAGCTCCTCCTAACTGGATTTTCTTTTGGTTTCTAGAATACACACACACTGAGCTTGAGCACTTCCAGGTCTTCATGCCTGTGATACTCAAACCCCACTCTTCCTATGGCTCCTGTGTGTCATTTGGGTTGGTTTTTTTCTTCTTTTTGTTTTGAGACAGGATCTCCCTCTGTCACCCAGGCTGGGTTACAGCTCAGTGCCTCAAACTTTTGGGCTCAAGCCATCCTCTCACCTCAGCCTCCTGAGTTGTCAGGACGACAGGCACACTCTACCATGCCTGGCTAATCTTTTTTTTTTTTGTAGAGATGGGGGTCTTCCTATGTTGCCCAGGCTGGTCTTGAACTCCTGGCCTTAAGCAATCCTCCTGCCTCAGCCTCCGAAAGCCCTGGGATTATAGGCATGAGCCACTGTGTCCAACATCATTTGGGTTTAATTCAAACATTTCCTCAGTGAAATGTTTGGACTAAATATTCGTGACTATTCTAATTGCACACCCCACCCCAGCTCATATTACATTCTTCCCTATGCCCCCTGCCCCTCGTTTGTAGTTTGTTTTTTGAGACAGTCTCACTCTGCCACCCAGGCTGGAATAGAATGGTGTGAGCATAGCTCACTGCAGCCTTGATCTCCCAAGCGCCAGCGGTCCTCCTACCTCAGCCTCTGTAGTAGCTGGGACTACAGGTGCGTGCCACCACACCCAGCTAAATTTTTGACTTTTAAAAAAAATAGAGCTGGGGTCTCATTTTATTGCCCAGGCTGGTCTTGAACTCCTGGGCTCAAGTGATTCTTCTGTGTTGGCCTCCCAAAGTGCTGGGGTTACAGACATGACCCACTGTGCCTGGCCCCGTTTATAGTACTTTATACCACTCAGCACCAGTTGGAATGGTTTTCTTCATTTGTTTCTTTGTTTACTCTCTTTTTCTGTGCATTAGAAAGCACGCCTCAGAAGAACAGAAATCTTATCATTTAGCTTCATTTCTCCAGTATCTATCATAGTACCTGGGATCTAGTAAATTGTCAATAATTACTTTTTAAAAGAAAGAATGGTATTTCAGTGGTCAATCCATATTCACTTTACCATGACTTTCATTCTAGTATGTTTTCATGAAACAGAGTGATGTGGCTTGGGTCTGTGTCCCTGTTCAAATCTCATGTCAAATTGTAATTCCCAGTGTTGCAGGTGGGGCCTGGTGGGAGGTGATTGGATCCTGGGGGTGGAATTCCCCCTCAGTGCTGCTCTTGTGATAGTGAGTGAGTGCTCTCAAGATTTGGTTGTTTAAAGGTTTGTGGCACCTCTTCCCTTGCCCTCTTCCTCCTGCTGCAGCCATGTAAGACGTGCCAGCTTCCCATTCACCTTCCGCCATGACTGTAAGTTTCCTGAGGCCTCCCCAGAAGCTGAGCAGATGTCAGCATCATGCCTCCTGTACAGCCTGCAGAACCATGGGCCAATTAAACCTCTTCTTTATAAATTACCCAGTATTAGGTATTTCTTTATAGCAAGGTGAGAACAGACTGATACACAGAGCCAAAGAATATTTCACATGAACAGTGATGTGGAGAATTCCTGTTCTGTTTTGCTCCTGGAAAAACCTGCAAAGAACCATGCCCTGAGCACACGTTCATGTCTGCAGGAGGCCCCATAGCTCCTCACAGAAGGAGAGCAGTGTTTCAGCTTGGGTACCTGCATAAGGCCATGCTCTGTTGAAAGCTGGTTAAAAAATATTTGTGAGCCCTGTTTTCCTTAGTGTTTACAGCTTAATGGAAAGCTGTTCTTTTAAAGGTGCTGTATGAGGCCAGTCATGTTCCTCAAACAGGTTCTCTATGAAACAGCTCAAAATGAGTTTTGGGCTCTCTGGAGACTTTTTTGATAGAGACCAAATGTCACAGTTCCTGACTTGGCCACATTTGCTTGGGGAGACTGTCTTGTTTGTCCTGCTCAGTAATTGTGAGGCAGAGCTTCCTGAGACACCAGCCAGGTCCACGAAGGGTTTATGTGCAGGCTGCCATGTCTACTACCCTCACAATGTGTTCTAATCTGTCTTCTGGCTCCAGGTGACCTGCTGACCCGTGTTCCTACAAGACACTCTACTCAAATTCCTTGTCTTTAAAACTAACCTGTGTCTCTGTCACAATCTTGGAAACAGCATTGTGGGGCATTTCCAAATATAGCTGATCCTTGAACAATGTGGGGATTGGGGCACCAATGCACCTGCATACAACTTTTGACTCCCCCCAAGTTTAACTAATAGTGTACTATTGACTAGTAGCCTTACCAATAACATAAAATCGATTAACACATATTTTGTAGGCTGGCTATGTGCTGTGGCTCATGCCTGTAATCCCCACACTTTTGAGGCTGAGGCAGGCGGATCACTGTAGGTCAGGAGTTTGAGACCAGCCTGGCCAACAATGGAAAACCCTGTCTCTAATAAAACTACAAAAAATTAGCCAGGCATTGTGGCACATGCCTGTAATCCCAGCTACTTGGGAGGCTGAGGCAGGAGAATCACTTGAACCCGGGAGGCAGAGGTTGCAGTGAGCCAAGATCGTCCCACTGCACTCCAGCCTGGGTGACAGAGTGAGACTCTGTCTCAAAAAAAAAAAAGAAAAGAAAGAAAACAATATATATTTTGTAGGTAGGTTTCATGCATTACACATTGTGTTCTTACAATAAAGTAAGCTGCAGAAAAGAAAATGTTCTTAAGAAAATTATAAGGAAGAGAAAATATTCACTAAGTGGAAGTGGACCATCATAAAGATCTTCATCCTCATCGTCTTCATTCTAAGTAGGCTGAGTAGGAGGAGGAAGAGGAGGAGCTGGTCTTGTTTGCTCAGGGTGTGGCAGAGGCTGAAGAAAATCCAACTGCAAGTGGACCTTCACGGTTCAAGCCTGTGTTGTTCAAGGGTCAACTGCAGAGTGTTTTCAGTATTCTTTGCCACTTGTATCATACACTGCAGAGTTTATAAAGTAATGAAAGATTGTTAGTTTGAACATCGGTATGTCTAGCTCAGCCAGCATCCTTATATTTCATAGGTAGCTGCTGCATTCCAGAGCCAGGTAGATCAAGCAGATTTTTCACAGATGTCTCAAACTCATCAAGTTCAAAAAGGAAATCACCCTTACCCTACTGGTTTGCAATCAATGTTCACTACTTCAGTTCTCCTCTCATTCCTCCAATCACCCAAGTCAGGCCTCAATATTGCCCTCTTTCTCTCCCTGACACCCATACCCAGTCAGCCACCAAGTGCTGTTATTTCTCCTAAGCCATCCGTCCTCTTCTCTCCATCCCCTCTGCTATCCCCTAGTCTGGGATGTCTTCGTCTCTACCCTTAACTATTGCCACAGCTTTCCGGTATTTGGACTGGCTTCCCTCTAGACCCTTTTACTTACTGTAGCCAGGGTAATTTCTTGCTAAAAGACAAATGGGATGTTTTGACACGTGTTCGCTGGGTGCCCCTTCCCTCAGCCTAGAGTGTGGTTGAGTTGGCATGCAAGGCCCTCCGTAATCTGGTGCCACAGCTCCCAGATCTCTCAAAACACGCCCAAACTTGTTCTCAACTCTCCACCCACTCCCTGCCATGCAGGCTGTGCAGGCACCTGGCTTTCTTCCACTTCCAGACCTCTGATCATGCTCTTCCCTCTACCTTAGACGCCCTTCCCTGCACCTCCCTTGTCTGATATTAGCCCTACTCATTCCTGTCACCTCCTAAGCTCAGGTCCCCTCTTAGAGGTACCCACACAGGAAGCCTCCAAGGACCACTGCCACCCCTAGGTGGGACAAGGTGCCCCTCCTCCCTGCACACCCTGCATGCTCTGCCCACCCTTTCTGGCCCTTCCTCTGTCCTGGGAGTGCCTCTTTATTTGCCTGTTGTCCTAGTGGGGCCATGAGCTCCTTGGGGCAGGAGCTTTGTCCTGTTCATTTGTGTCCTTAGAGCCTTGCAGAGTCCCTGGTTGTGGTGGCCTTGCAGGAAAGAAATAGAGAGGGTCTCAAACTCCATGAATGTCTGTTGGGTCCTAGTGTGAGGAAAGGTGATGAGACAGAGAGGGGACACCCTTTTAGAGGACTTTCAGCCATTGTAAGGGAGGCTCAGCCCACAGGTCCAGACGAAGACACCCCCTAGCAGTGCTGGGGGATGAAGCCTCTTCAGCAGGAGTAAGGATCTTCTTTCAACACATCACCTTTTAGGAGGATAAGTCAGGATGAAGTTGCAGGGCTCCAGGAGCCCTGCCAGGCAGTGGTCAGTGCTGGGCTTTCGGAAGTTTCTCAGGCAGCAGCATCAGGAAGGAGGTCAAGCAAAGAGAGGCTGGCTAGGGGGAGGCTGGGGGGGGGAGGTTATGTCAGGGGAGGCTGGGTGGGGAGGCTCAGGGGGAGGCTGAATGTGGGGGGAGCTGCCCCTGGAGAGGCAGAGGCAGGGGGGCCATGATGATGCAGCCACAGGCCCAGGAGGAGGAACAGTGAGAGCAGCTGGCACTGGAAGGGCAGCTTCCCCTAAAGCAGAGAGGAGATGTGCTGCCAGGGAGCCCCCAACTTCCTACCTCATTCCTCTAGTTAGTGGGTTGCACCTGCTTAGGAATGGCAGGCACCTTCTTAGGAATGGCAGGCACCTTCTTAGGGGCATCAGAGAGGCATTCCGTTGTTACTAACACCAGGGGTTCAGTCTAGGTCCCATTGCTTGCTGCACAGAAAACCAATCATGGAGACAATGAGTACTGCCATGGACAAAGGCTTTTTCGGGTGACAACAGCCAGAGAGACGGCAGCCAAACCTCAAATCCCTCCCTCCCTGCAGATGGAAGTTAAGGGTTTATATAGCTGGGAAGGACAACAAGAAGGGTGAGGAAGAGGAGGTGTTCATCAGGCAGCAGGTGGTCAAGTGAGGGGTCTCATCATAACCACATGCAGGAAAACAGGCACTAGGGATGGTGTCTGTTCTCACGCTGCTGATAAAGGCATACCCCAGACTGAGTAATTTATACAGAAAAAGAGGTTTAACAGATTCAGTTCCACGTGGCTGCGGAGGCCTCACAATCACGCTGGAAGGCAAGGAGGAGCAAGTCACGTCTCACATGGATGGTGGCAGGCAAAGAGAGAGAGCTTGTGCAGGGAAACTCCTGCTTATAAAACCATCAGATCTTGTGAGACTTACTCAATCTCATGAGAACAGCATGGGAAAGACCTGCCCCCATGACTCAGTTACCTCCTACTGGGTCCCTCTCATAACATGTGGGAATTCAAGATGAGATTTGGGTGGGGACACAGCCAAACCATGTCAGATGGGTAAGGAAGAGGAATGGCCAATAAGCAGCAGCAGGTTCATCTCATTGTACAAATGTAAGTTTCTCAAGCTTCAGTTCTATGGGCATTCAGCTTGTTGGAAAATTGGGCAGGTTTCACTTTCAGCCCAAATACTAGGCCAGTAGAGAATGCTGACCGTTCACAGGAGAGTGGAGAGGAAGCGAGTCCAGCAAGCCAGCACGATGGAGGTGGCTTCCCTCTGCTTCCCCTCCTCTGCTCTCTCCCTTCTCTGTGTCCCAGGCTCCCTGGCCCATTGGAGGCTGAGGTGGGAGGGAGGGAGAAGCCAGGACATTCTCTCTCTGCATCAGAAGGCCCCTCGGGCAGTGGCCTTGTCTCCTTCATGGCTCCAGCTCCCTAAGTGTTGCCTCTCCCTCTGTGGTCTCAGCTCCTCCAGGCCGGCCCATGGGGGTCCCAGCTTCTTTCTGGTGGCCTGGCTCCTGGGCTCCTCTCACCTCTCCAGTCCTCAGCATCCCTGTTTGACCTCTCATCTCCTCCATCACTTCTGTGACCAATTCTCTGTATGTAGCTTCCCAGTTTCAACTATCTAGTGCTTGTTTTCCTGATTGTACTCTGACTCATATGGGGCCTGGGAATAAACTCCCTAATGTAAGAAGGAAAATATAATACTCAAAAGGCAATGAGAATACACTTTTGTAAAAGATTTGTTGCATAAAAAAGAAGTCAATTTTAGACAGCATCTGCTATGGACTCTTACTAACATTTAAGAAAACATGTGCTCTATGAAATAGGATTGAAATAAGTCACCAAACTGAGATTTAAAAGTATATATTAAATGGGACAAGGAAGGAATACTACAAAATACAAGATGAAATAAAAGATTTCAATTGATATCTCAGAAAACCATGTTAGTAATATGGGGCCTGGTGTGGTGGCTCACACCTGTAATCCCAGCAATTTGGGAGGCCGAGGCGGGCGGATCACGAGGTCAGGAGATCGAGACCATCCTAGCTAACACAGTGAAACCCTGTCTCTACCAAAAATATAAAAAATTAGTCGGGCATGGTGGTGGGTGCCTGTAGTCCCAGCTACTCGGGAGGCTGAGGCAGGAGAATGGCATGAACCCGGAAGCCGGAGGTTGCAGTGAGCCGAGATCGCACCACTGCACTCTAGCCTGGAAAACAGAGCAAGACTCCATCTCAAAAAAAAAAAAAAAGAAATACAAAAATTAGCTGGGCATGGTGGTGTGCAACTGTAATCCCAGCTACTCAGGAACCTGAGCTAGGAGAATCGCTTGAACCTGGGAGGCGGAGGTTGCAGTGAGCTGAGATTGTGCCATTGCACTCCAGCTTGGGAGACAGAGTGAGACTCCATCTCAAAAAAAAAAAAAAAAAAAAAGAAAAAGAAAGAAAACTACATTAGTAATATGGAAGACAGCTTAAGAAGATTTTCCAGCATGAAGAGAAAAGGGAAAAAAATAGTCTGAGGGAAGATCATTTTGGAGGTCATCTTTGTAAACTTAGAAAACAGTTCTATATTTTGATAAATGAAATATGGAAGATTTTATTATGAAGCCGAGGGAACTTTGTTTAAGGAAAAATCAGTTGAATTTTAAGCAAAAAAGTATAAATATGTGTCACAGTTTGTATCGGAAATTCTGAAAACCAGTTGTGACTCAGATTCACCTGAGAACTGTTCAAAAAACAAACAAAAAAACAAACATTTCCTCAGTCTTATCCTCAGAGATTTTATTGAGTAGGTCTGGGACAGGAAATGAGAATTTATGTCTTAAACAATTATCTCAGTTCATTTTGACAAAGATGATCTGGACCAGCGTTTTAGGACTTCTGGTTTTTAACAGCAAAGTTAAAGTACTACGCCACCTGGTGGCAGCATACCCGACTTGCAGATTGTGTGTGTGTGTGTGTGTGTGTGTGACAGAGAGAGAGAGAGACACACACACACACACAGAGAGAGAGAGAGAGATAGGTGGGTTTACTGGCTACAACAGTACATGATTTCTTTTAACTGAGTTAATTCTCTTGAGCAAAAATTAATAACTGACTGCAAATGTTTTGGAAAGGAAGATGGAGACCATTAAGTGAATTGAGCAGGAAAAGGCCAAAGAAATACCAACTTCCATCAAGAAATAAGACCAACACACTAAAGTTAGCATTAGAAGGAGATTCTCCTTTTTCATTTCTGAGTTACTTCACTTAGAATAATAGTCTCCAATCTCATCCAGGTCACTGCACCAGTCGCCACGGAAGAACTTAATCATGTCACCAAACACCACCTGTTCCCCAATAACCTATGGAAATAAAAAGTTAAAAATGAGGGAGAGGGGTGATTCTCCTTTTCGAGAGAAACTCCAAGTCTGTTCTTACCACAGTCTCTCCTCTGCAGGGTCGTGCTGATGGCCTCAAGGACACATTCATCCTAAGACATTCAGACCTAAACCCCGGCAAAGAAATTTTGTTGGCTCGGTGAAGAAAATTATTTAATCATGGATGGACATAACCAGAGGGGAATAAACTCTGAAAATATTGAAAATATAGGTGGTCTGCCTTGCAAGGTAGAGCTTGCAGTACAAAGGTCACAGCTCCAGGTGGGACTCAGGTAGCAAATCCAGCCATCCAGCCTTGTTTTGCAACTTCGTTTTCTAGGTGTCGGTTTGAAAATGCCATATTTCACATCCGCTGTTCAAGGGTGATTCCCAAACATTAGACTCTGTGATGTCTGACCAAGAAAAGCAGAGACCTCCTTCATGCCTACCTGGGCCCCCGCTCTGGGTTCCAATCTCCTTTTTGAGCTTTGAACTTCTCTCCCAAAGAAGTTGGTCCAGGAATCAATCACGGTCTTTCCAGAGAGGCTGCCTACCACTGGGAGATGCAATCTGACCCTTGTAGCTTCAACAGTGAAACCATACTGAAACATGACACTCTGCTGTTTTCATTCTGCAGGTTACCCAAACACAGTAGAGAGGAGTTGCCACAAGAACTTTTTACACCTGGGCTCCTGGTTTTGCTTTTTTGAGCTTTTTGTTTGTTTTTAGTACAAGAGCTCTGACTTCAACTTGGAGACAAATGATCAAGAAGCTACATAAAGAGGAAAAGGGAGAGAGAGGAAAGGGAAGATACAGGGTGGGGAGAAAAGATTTAAAAGGTAGTAAGAAAGTAAAACAGGCGTGGGGGCCGGGGTGGAGATGTAATGTGCCTGTGTAGCTTATTTATGGGAATAACAATGGCAGAAAAGAAAGTGAAATGTAATTCCAGAGACTTCAGTGCTGGACACTTTCATCTAATAGCGCAGTGCAGGAAACAGCCAGCCAGCTCCGTTCTGGTTTTAATGTGATCAGGAGCCTTCCCTCTGGGATGAGATGCTAAATCCACTGGCTCTTTTCTGAAAGGCCTTAATGAGCCAGCTTAAAGCTGAGGTTGTTTCTCCATTGGTCAATGGCAAAAGTATGGAAAATTCCAGACAGTGGATAAACAAAAACCTCTCAATGTATTTGGCTTTGGATTGCATGATATACGATGGCCGGGTTTTTGGTAGCAAATTTCCTTCCTAATGATGTTTTTCTTAGGCTAATAAGCAGTACCCCTCTATGCTCCTGCCTGGCCCTGGCTGCTCAGCCCACTCTGCCTCTTAAGCTTGGCTACTTTGTTTCTCTCCACCTTTACCTGCTCGTGCAAAAGTTCCTCTGATAATTATTTTTTTGTGTTTGTTTGAGAAGGAGTTTCGCTCTGTCGCCCAGGCTGGAGTGCAGTGGCGCGATTTCAGCTCACTGCAGCCTCTGCCTCCAGGGTTCAGGTGATTCTCCTGCCTCAGCCTCCAGAGTAGCTGTGATTATAGGCGTTCACCACCATGCTCCATTAACTTTTTGTATTTTTAGTAGAGATGGGGTTTTACCATGTTGGCTAGGCTGGTCTTTAACTCCTGACATCAGGTGATCCAGCCACCTTGGCCTCCCATAGTGTTGGGATTACAGGTGTGAGCCATCACGCCCGGCCTCCTCTGATCATTCTTAGCGAATTTGAGCAGATGCATGCAATTACATTCCACTTCTCCAGAGTTCCTGGAGCTCAGCACTGGAGCCTGGAATGATTCATCATGACTAGGTAATATCACTCATATTTAGTAACTATATTGGCATGCTAGTTTTCTCTTGCTATACTAGTGTAACAGACGCTGTTGCTGAAAATCAATTTCCTGAAAGCAAATTCACTAAAAATCAATTTGCTTAATGACCAAATTCCAGAATTAATATGGAATTACCCCAAAGTTTTTGATGTTGTCTTGGATTCTGCCCACCTCTATCCTGGACTGCCATTTAGTATACAAATGGGTGACTTTGCTTTAACTCCACAACACAGCCTAATGTCTTTTCTACTCTGGCTGTTGCCCCTGCCCTGGCGTTTGCTTTCACCCGGGTGTTTGCTTTGCCCCACCTCTGCAGCATTTAGGGAAAGGACTAACCTTTCCTTTATTTGTGTATTTTTTATTTTTTGAGACAGAGTCTCATTCTGTCACCTAGACTGGAGAGCAATGGCGTGATCTTGGCTCACTGCAACCTCCGCCTCCCAGGTTCAAGTGATTCTCCTGCCTCAGCCTCCTGAGTAGCTGGGACTGCAGGCACCTGTCACAACCCCCAGCAAATTTTTGTATTTTTGGTAGAGATGGGGTTTCACCACGCTGGCCAGCCTGGTCTCGAACTCCTGATCTCAAGTGATCCGCCCGCCTCGGCCTCCCAAAGTGCTGGGATTACAGGCGTGGGCATGCCAGACCTGATCTTTCCTTTAAACACTACTTAAGGCTTCTCCATTTTTGCGGATTGGTGCCATGAGCTACTTCTGCCCGTCCCTGCCTTCACCAGGGTCCTATACCTGCCCCCTACTTCTGGTGGTGAAGCTAAAGCAAACTGTTCTACCTGGTTTGAGGGCTTTAGGGCTGGGCCAGGGGTCAAAGTGGTCACCAGCCCAACTGGTGGTTTGGCATGCTGGTTCCAGAGATTTGGCCTGTTTCCCGCACAGGCAGTGGGGCCCGGGCTGTGGCCGATCACGTAGTCCAAGTGCTGTTTTGTTTCTCAGGAAGGGCTGCAGAGTGGGAGGAGCTGTGGGCTCTGCCCAGAAGGACTTTGTGGCAGCACAGAAGTGGTGAGTGTGCTTTCTTAAATCTCAGCAGGTGTTAGTTGGAATTGTCACACTCTGCTTGGCACCATTCAGACTCAGAAGTGAGACGGGGCCAGGCACAGTGGCTCATGCCTGTAATCCTGGCACTTTGGGAAGCTGAGACAGGAGGATCATTTGATCCCAGGAGTTCGAGACCAGCCTGGGCAACACAACAAGACTCTATCTCTACAAAAAAATATTGAAAAATTAGCCAAGCATGGTGGTGCATGCACGTAGTCCTAGCCACTTGGGAAGCTGACATGAGAGGATCGCTTGAGCCTGAGAGGTCGAGGCTGCAGTGAGCTGTGACGGCACCACTGCACTCCAGCTGGGGAGACAGAGTGAGACTCTGTCTCTAAAGAAAAAAAAAAGAAGCAGCGAGGCAGGGGAGGAGGATCTGAGAACAATGGAGGAACAAGTCAGAGGAACTTGGGGTGAGACTATACAGGGAGGGAGAGAGGGAGGAGAGAGGAATGGAGCAACTTCAGAGGGTGAAGAAGATAATGAGCTGGACTGTGATCCCCTGAGGGACAGTCAAGGGCCTCAGCATTCTGAACGAATGGGATCCCACGGCAGGGCCCCAGGATGTGCATTTACTCACTGTATCCCAGAAGGTAAGTCTGGAGGAATCAAAAGTCCTAAAGTTACTTCTTGACAATTTTTTTCAAAGTAATACATTACTTTTCTAAAATAAGCCATTTTAACTAATTTTAAGTGTGTAATTTACTGGCATTAATTGCATTCATAATGTTGTGCAACCATCAGCACTATCTATTTCTAAAACTTTTTATTATCACAAACAGAAACTCAGCAACCATGAAGCAATCACTCCCCATTCCTCCTCCCCCAGCCCCTGGTATACGTGAATCTACTTCCTGTCTCTGTGAATTTGCCTATTCTAGCTACTTTGTCTAAGTGGAATTATAAGACATCTGTCATTTTGTTTGGCTTATGTCACTTAGCACAATATCTTCAAGGTTCATCCATGTGGTAACATGTATCAGAATTCCATTCCTTTTTATATCTGAGTAATATTTGACTTCACTTTACTTTTATTTTATTTTATTTTTTTGAGACAGAGTCTTGCTCTGTCACCCAGGCTGGAGTGCAGTGGCATGATCTCGGCTCACTGCAACCTCCACCTCCCGGGTTCAAGAAATCCTCCTGCCTCAGACTCCCAAGAAGCTGGGACTACAGGTGTGTGCCACCATGCCCAGCTAATTTTTGTATTGTTAGTAGAGATGGGGTTTTGCCATGTTGCCTAGGGTGGTCTTGAACTCCTGACACCAAACGGTTCACCCACCTCTGCCTCCCAAAGTGCTGGGTTTATAGGCGTGAGCCACTGCACCTGGCTGACATCTTTTTTTAAACCACTGGATTTCCCCTACTTTAGATACCTTTGCAAAAGCTCAGAATACCTGATAAGATGCATGAAGCTGTGAATGTAATTGAAGCATTTGTTTTAAGACCAAAGGGCTGGTAAAGGAGCAGACCCCTCAGCAGCTCAGGCTGGGGTAGAAAAAAGCTGCTACCTTAACAGATCTATCCATTCTTGGTTTCCAAGGAGGTCTCTGCCCACTCAACAACTGACCACATTTGACTTTTTGAGCTTGGGCAAACTTGGAAGAATGTGCTAGCAGGGAGTTAACTATATGGAGAAAGATGACTCAGGATCCATTTTCACCCTTGCCTATCATACCTTAAAGGAAAAGAAATTTTCCTAATTGTGGTTATTTACAGCAGTGTAAATCAAGCAAATGCCATGAAGTGCCAATAAAAATTTTTTAAAAATCAGCCTTAAATAGCTAAACTCTCAACAGCAGCTCATAAAGTGAGGCTTGGCAGTTGTTAGGTAGTTATGGTTAAATTGACAGTCCTTTGGGGAATTAAGATATCCAAAAAGCAGAGGTAGTTAAGACTATAGTGATAAATGGTTGGGCTTGTTGGTTGAAGAGATTTTATAGCACACATTTAAGCTGAACGCCTGTGAGAAAGTGAACCGGAAATAGAGGTTATCACTTCTTCATAGCTATTCCATTCATTATTGACCTCAGGGGGGTATTCTGACATACTAGGAAAGTCAAGACTGAGGCTGTTTGAAGAAAGAAATCATTTGTAGGTAACATGATAGTGTCAGGCAAAAAAAAAAAAAGTGTTAAGAATTGTACAAATCTAGCAAAGAAAGTAAAAAAAATATCAGAACAGGAATTTTTAGGACCACAATAAAGAAAAATAGTAAGAATATAATTTGCCCCAAGACTTCTGATAGAAGATGATAGCGTAAAGTTATACTTACCTTATGCCCTTTGCTAGAGCCTTCCACAAGCACAAGAAGAAGAAAAACAGAGGGCAAAGTTCCATCTTTGATGAAACTTGGCTTAGACCCAACTACAGCATATGAAGAGTATCTGCACCATGCATTGAAACTTTGACTAACTTGAGAGAGAATATAAGAGTTGACACATGCCTTTCTACATCTCAAGAAGGGTAGAGATTGCTCTAAAAGTAAGTTAAGCAAAATCCTAAAATATTCAACTAATAATCCCTGACTTAGAAAGACAAGGACTTGAGTCATGGGTAGACCATAGGAAAAGGGATAAATCCCAATGGGAGTTTAGTTTCATAGCATAGAATTGGAAGGAAAAGTGGGGCTGAAAGGCTTATATTTTTTTCTATCCCCAAAATTGACTAGAAGCGAGGCAGGTTTGAAACAACAGAAAAAACAATAATTGGATTCGCAATTGTTGAACTGAGTCACGTGAACAAAGAAATAATCTGTGAGAACTACCACACTTCACTGTAAGCCATTTTAATTCCTGCCTGGGAGATCTGCCCACCCTGGAGAGAGGAGGTCTATCCTCATGTAGAGACAGAGAAGATTTGCTAAGAAATATGAGCATGGTGTTGTTCCAAGACCTGCCATGGACACTGTGCCCTCCCCACCCCCCGCAACTATTTTTAAGCAAAGAGTGTTAGTAAGTATAAAGGATGAAAAGTGAGACTTGAATGTTATTCTCAAAGAGGAGAAAAGCAAACATAACAAGGAAAAAGCAAACGAAGAACCTGCATGAAGAGCAATTCTCCAAGGAAAGAAGAAAATTTCTGACAAATATTACTCTATATACTCCAAAAAGTTAAAGAGGAAAGAGATTTTGAAAAGCAAGCTCAAAGAGGGGATGAAAGAGAAAACAAGCATGGAGGGGAGAATAACAACAGTGAGCTTCCTGAGGACAAGGAAGAAATGGAAGATAATAAACAAAGCCAAAGCAAAATCAAGAGACATGAAAATAATACCATGAAAACTTGATACTGCTAAAAATAAGTATGAGAGACCGAGGCAGGAGATTGATCGAGAATTGCAATGCACTTTTTTATTCACATTACTGAATACCCAACACTTTTAGCAAAGTGCCTGGCAAATGTAGGTATGCAATAAGTAACAGTTGAATAAACGAATACAGCAAATAGGCAATTTTGAGAAAAAGAAAAGAAAAAAGGAACTTAGGAAATAATTTAGATCTAATGATTTTTTCCTGAAATTTAGATATAACAATTTCTTTTTCCAGATTTCAGTCTGTAAATCCACGATATATCCTGGTTAAGTGAGTGAACTTTAGGTACAAATAAGGAATTGTATGTGCCCTCAGGCAAAGCAAAGACAAAAACAAAACCAAAGCCAAAACAATCCAGTAGACAATGTATCAGGCTGATGTCAGATTTTGCCACAGCAATATTCAATTAGTTGTGGAGCAATGACAAGAGTTCTGAAAGCAAAAATAAGAGCTCAGACTTCTATACCTAGTTAACTTACCAGGAGTATATAAGGGAAAAGAAGACAGCTTCAACCTGAGGGAATACAACATCCACATGATAAACTTTAAAAACAAAAGTAATGATAACATCCATCTAATCAAAAGAAAAATCAAAATAGAGACCTCAAGAAGGGGAAGTAGCATATGGAAGTATTCCCAGTAAGCATCATACCTATTTCAGTAACTGTAAGAGTTATCGTTTCAGAGAATAATTTAAGTAGCATAAATACTGACAATGTAAAAGTAACAAGAAAGTGTTAAAAATGACATGTGAGAATGAGAGGAAGTATCAAAATTCTAGTTACTTCACCTTTCATATTGAGGATTCAAGGTTTGTAGCTTAAGAAATTGAGATTGGGAAAATGGCCACCTTTGTGTGCCTCGACTGCCTTGCCTCTCAAACCCAACTCCAATTCAACTACCTCAGGGAAGCTGCTCTTGAAGTTGTTAGGCAGAGCCTGCGGAGTTGAAATAAGGACTTGGCTCTGCAAGGAAAGATGTAGGAGACAGGAGAAGAGGAGAAGAGGGAGGGAGGGACAGAGATCATTTGTTAGTTTCCCTCTGTCAAGACGAGAACCTGGATTGCTATAGAGGAGAACCCCCAAATGGGCATCAAGTTGTAAGTTCTTAGAAAAAGCATGGCTTGTGAAAATACAGAGGCCTCTGAGAAGAAGGCAGCACTAGACCATGTGAAGTCTTGACCCTCAAAGTGCTGTGGGATTGCTGAGCAACTGGCCAAGTTCTTCTTCCATTCGCAGTTATGCAGCCTGGAGAGCAGAAGGGATATGTCTTGGTGCCTTAACAAGGAAGTACAGCTTGTCAGTGGGTCTATTTCCTGATCACAAGGGCTGAAAGTGTCTGCCCCATCCCTTGACTCATAGGATTTCCACTGCTTACAGTGGACTTGGGTTTCAAATTGAAGAAAGTCTTGTGCATGCAATGAAAAATGGTGATTGAGCAGCCGAAGAGAGAAATGAAACACAATATCCCAGATAGTCAGTTTCTACTGAAATGGAACCTTTGGAGGTTCTATTACAACCTGACGATAAATAATTAATCAAACAAATGCATTTAAGGAGAATCAGTTGTAGCAAGATATTTTTCTGGAAGACATTTGCTATCTCTCTCACACACACACACACACACATCTGACAAAGGATTCATATCCAGAATATATTAAAGAACACTTAAAAATTAGTAAGTAAAGAACAAACAAAAATCTTGAACAGTCACTGCTATAATATCCAAATAGCCAGTACTTATCAAAGAACACACATGGGGGAAAAGATAGTTATCCAGAATATGTAAGTAACTCAAGCAACTCAACAGCCAAAAAAAAATGAAATAAAATAACCTGATTTCAAAGGGGACAAAATATTTTAAAAGACATTTCTCAAAAGAAAACCTAAACATGGCCAACATGTATATAGAAAAATGCCCAACATCACTAATTATCAAGGAAATGCAAATCAAAACCACAATGAGATGCCACTTAACTCCAGTTAGAATGGCTATTATCAAAAACACAAAAGAAAACAAGTGTTGGTGAGGATGTAGAGACAAGGGACACCTAGGCATTGTTGGTGAAATTATAAACTAGTACAGCCATTATGGAAAACAGGATGAAGCTTCCTCAGAAAATTAAAAACAGAACTACCGTGTGATTCAGCAATCCCACTACTGAGTATATATCCAAGGGAAATAAAATCAGTATATCAAAAAGATAGCTGCACTTCCATGTTTATTGAACACTAGTTATAATAGCCAAGATATGGAATCAAACTCTGTCCAACAATGAGTGGATGGAGAAAGAAAATGTAATATATATATACAATTCAGCCATAAAAAAGAATGAAATCCTGTCATTTGCTGCAACATAGATGAACCTGGAAGACACCATATTAAGTGAAATAAGGCAGGCACAGAAAGACATGATTCCACTGATATATGAAGTCCATTTAAAAAAATGTTGATATCATAGAAGCAGAGAGTGGAACAATAGTTACCAGAGACTGGAGAGGGAAGGGGGAAAGAAGAGGCTGGGCAGAGGTTGGTCACTGGGTACAAAGTGACAATTAGGAGGAATAAGTTCTGGTATTTGATTGCACAGGAGGGTAACCTGCTTAACAGTAAGGTATTGTATGTGACAAAATAGCTCGAAGAGAAGCTTTTGAATGTTCTCACCACAAAGAAATGATAAATGCATGAAGTGATGGATACACTACCCTGATTAGGTCATTCTACAACATATATACATTGAAACATCAAGTTGTACCCCATAAATATGTACAATTATAATGTCCCAATTAAAAAAAACTTGAGGCCGGGCACAGTGGCTCACACCTATAATCCAGTCACTTTGAGAGGCCAAGGCAGGTGGATTGCTTGAGACCACAAGTTCAAGACCAGCCTGGGTAACATGGCAAAAACCTGTGTCTACAAAAAATAAAAAAAATGTAGTCACAGCTATTTAAGAGGGTGATTGGGGAGGATCACCTGAGCTAGGGAGGTTGAGGCAGTGAGCTGTGACTGTGCCACTGCACTCCAGCATGGGTGACACAGTAAGACCCTTTCTCAAAGAAAAAAGAAAACTTGAACAGGTACTGCCACAATATCCAAATACTACATATTAAAATCACCAATTAAATATCAATTACATATTGATATTAAACAACATCAGTTTGTTCTTAATGTTAAGTCATAAGATGCCTCTACAAATCTATTATAAAAGCTAAAACATTGACATCTGAAAATATCAAAATTAGCAAGTCTGTGGAGCAACTAGACCTCTCATACCCTGCTTTGGAGATGCAAACTGGTGTTACCAGCATGGAAAAGTGTTTGATAATATCCACTACAACTGAACACAACTCAAAAAGTCTAGCTCCTGTCTACCACAAATGCATACATAAATTTACCAAAAGAAACATACGAGCATGTTTATAGAAGTGTTATTCATCATAGCCCCCAAAATGGAAAACCCACATGTCCATCAACAGGAGGATGTATAAATAATCTGTTTTATATTCACATAATGATGCAATTATATATAGCAATAAAGAAAAATGAATGGAAGCTACAAGAATGAATTCATGCAACAAGATGGCAGAATTTCACAAATATAATATTGTTCAAAAAGACCTACTCATCTGACAAAGGGCTAATATCCAGAATCTACAATGAACTCAAACAAATTTATAAGAAAAAAACAAACAACCCCATCAAAAAGTGGGCGAAGGATATGAACAGACACTTCTCAAAAGAAGACATTTATGCAGCCAAAAAACACATGAAAAAATGCTCATCATCACTGGCCATCAGAGAAATGCAAATCAAAACCACAATGAGATGCCATCTCACACCAGTTAGAATGGCAATCATTAAAAAGTCAGGAAACAACAGGTGCTGGAGAGGATGTGGAGAAATAGGAACACTTTTACACTGTTGGTGGGACTGTAAACTAGTTCAACTATTGTGGAAGTCGGTGTGGTGATTCCTCAGGGATCTAGAACTAGAAATACCATTTGACCCAGCCATCCCATTACTGGGTATATACCCAAAGGACTACAAATCATGCTGCTATAAAAGACACATGCACACGTATGTTTGTTGTGTCACTATTCACAATAGCAAAGACTTGGAACCAACCCAAATGTCCAACAATGATAGACTGGATTAAGAAAACATGGCACATATACACCATGGAATACTATGCAGCCATAAAAATGATGAGTTCATGTCCTTTGTAGGGACATGGATGAAGCTGGAAACCATCATTCTCAGCAAACTATCTCAAGGACAAAAGACCAAACACCACATGTTCTCACTCATAGGTCGGAATTGAACAGTGAGAAGACATGGACACAGGAAGGAAAACATCACACACTGGGGACTGTTGTGGGGTTGGGGGAGGGGGGAGGGATAGCATTAGGAGATATAACTAATGCTAAATGACGAGTTAATGGGTGCAGCACACCAACATGGCACATGTATACTTATGTGACAAACCTGCACATTGTGCACATGTATCCTAAAACTTAAAGTACAACAATAATTAAAAAAGAGATAGAAATATGAATGTAACTCTATGATTCAATTTACTTAAATTTCACAACTAGGTAGAAGTCAGAAAAATAGTTACATCTGGGGTAGGAGCTTCGGGAATACTTATAATGGTCCTAATCTTGATCTTGGTTTTGCTTTCACAATTATATTCTCTAGGTTAAAATTTGTTGAGCTGTACATTTATGGCTTACAAATTTTTTACATTATAATTTAATAAAAAATGTTTGGGAAAATATTCAACATCCGTTTATAATAAAATATTTTAGTCAATCCAGAATGAAACAATATTGTCTTAAAATATGAAAAAGAATAATTCTCAAATCAATATCCATTACAGCTTAAATATTTAAACACTAGAAGTGATTCCATTAAAGTAGGGAAAAACGCAAGAGAGCTTACCATCTCTGTCATTAAAAATTGTTCTGGAAATACCAGTCAATACTACAAGGAAAGGAAAGGAATAGAGTATAAATATTAGAAAAGGATCAGTAAATTTTCATTATTTGGAAATAACATGATGGTATACCTCAAAGTCCAAGAGAAATATTTGGAATATTAATTTTTAAAAAAGAATCCTAATTAAGTGTCTGGCTAACAAAAGTAATATTAAAAAACCAACAGTTTGTCTGCAAACAAATGATAATTAAGATTACGCAAAAATGGAAAAATTACACTGACAGATGCAAGACAAAAATAAACACCAATGAATGAAATTAATGAGAAATAGGAAACAAAACTAAAACTCTACTGAGATCAAATGAAAGAAGAAAACTGAATAATAGAACTCAATATTGCAAAGTATAAACTGATCTATATATTCATTAACTCCACAAATGCCAACATTATTTTGGGGGCAGTAGGGATTTGATAATATAATGTATCACGTATATCCTTAAAAGTTAAGATGTAGAAAGAGCCAGGAAAATTCTGAGGAAAAATGATATTGAAGAATTTATATTCACTACTATAGTAAGGCCCTGAAAAGAGCTCAGAAGCAAATACTGAGATCAGTGGATTATCTAGTAACCAGTTTTGAGACAGCCAGCTAGATTCTCTTTTGCTAGGAGGATCAGGGAGAGAGCCAGATACCTAGCTTACTTCTTAGCCAAAATAAATCACCAATGGATACAAGATTTAAATATACAAAAATAAATCCTAAAACTGATAGTAGAAAACATGGATGAATCTTTTTACAATCTTGGCACTAACTATATGGCAGGTGGCATTGTAAGTACTTTATATATAATAACTAATTTAATCCTCACAGCACTAAGAAGTAGATATTATTATCAACCATCTTTTACAGATGAGGAAACTGAGACATAGATGGGTTAAGTGTACTGTGCAAGTCAATAGAGCCAGTAAGCGCAAGAGAAGTGACTTGAACCTAAGCAGTCTGGTTCCAGAGTGTATGCTCTGAACTACCACGTGACACTGCTTCTGTGATGACCAGATAGATGCAGTAGCATTCTGTGTATCCTAAATATACACACAGATGAGTCTTAGCCTTCTGAATATCAAAATATGATAAGTGAAGGTAAAAAAAACCCTAACAAAGTGGGAAAACATAGCATATATTACAGACAAAGTACTAAATTTTCTTTAATATACAAAGAATTCATACAAATCACTTACAAATGGACAAGAAAAGGGAAAAAAGAAAGAAAAAGAAAAACATGAACAAGCAGTTTACTAAAAAGAAATACTAAGAAGCTTATGCACAGGGCCACTCATCTTAAACAAGCACAAGTGAAAACAATGTTTAGACATAATTTTTATCAACCACATTGTCAACTATTGAAAAGTTTACTACTACTCAATGTTTTGACCAGGTTGAAGGAAAACAGGCTTATTGTTGGAAGTGTAAATTGGTAGAATTTTAAAATACTAATTTGATAACATTCATCAAAAAACTTAATGTGCTTATCATTTGACCCATTAATTCCACTTCTCGCTATCTATTCCATAGATGTAGAAGTGTCTGAAGACACATAGGCATAAGAATGTTCATTGAATCATTGTTTTTTGTTTGTTTGTTTTGTTTTGTTTTGTTTTGTTTTTTGAGACAGAGTCTCACTCTGTCGCCCAGGCTGGAGTGCAGTGGTGTGATCTCAGCTCACTGCAACCTCCGCCTCCAGGTTCGAGCAATTCTTCTGTCTCAGCCTCCCGAGTAGCTGAGACTACAGGCATGCACCACCACACCTGGCTAATTTTTTTTGTATTTCTCGTAGAGATGGGGTTTCACTATGTTGGCCAGGCTGGTCTTGAACGCCTGACCTTAAATGATCCACCCGCCTTGGCCTCCTAAAGTGCTGGGATTACAGGTGTGAGCCACTGTGCCCAACCTGAATCATTGTTTATCAGTGCTGCTTGATGTAAATCAACTGCATTGCTGAGAGCACTGTAAATTCAGCTGACTTTTTTTTCTTATAGAAAGACTTTCTCGAATGAAGAAAGAAATCCATTTTGTTGCAAGCTCCTTATCCCAATGTGAAATAGCACTTTGAGTAGCACTAGTTTATAATAATTAAAAATTGGAAATAACCCAAAAATTCATCAGTGGGCTATCTGCTAAATAAATTATAATAGATCCAAAAATAATAGATCCCCATGTAGGTGCTTTTTATCTTGTACCCTTCTATACTGTTTACAATTTTCTACAATTAGCATAAATTACATCTATCGTTTTTTAAAACATTTGTAATTAAAAATTTAAATTTTGTTTAGATGTCAAAAATATCTGTCAGATTAGACTCATTGTAGGTCACATTTCCAGAAACTGGCTTTGGGCTAAAATTTGTTGTAGAAGACCTAGTGAGACCATCTTACCTAGGGTGAATTCGCATGGAGTCATTTGTGCAAAATGTAAAAACACCTCAGCTTTTTTTGTTTCCAAACTCAAAAATCTGTTTTTCCTCGCGTTGAGAGAAAAAGTTTATTGTGGCCAATTCGCCCTTCTTCCAAACCAAAGTTTTAGTCCATCTCTAAGATGGGTCTCAAAGCTCGGAGTGGTGAAATCAGGATTCTATTCCTACAGTGTGGCAATCTGTCTTCTAATTCTAATCATAATGGTTACAAAGAAGAACAGGACTGACTGGGCGCGGTGGCTTATGCCTGTAATCTCAGCACTTTGAGAGGCCAAGGCGGGTGGATGACCTGAGGTCAGGAGTTGGAGACCAGCCTGGCTAACATGGTGAAACCCTGTCTCTACTAAAAATAAAAAATTAGCCAGGTGTGGTGGCACACGCCTGTAGTCCCAGCTACTCGGGAGGCTGAGGCAGGAGAATCACTTGAACCCAAGGGGAAGAGGTTGCAGTGAGCCGAGATTGCACCACTGCACTCCAGCCTGGGCGACAGAGTGAGACTCCATCTCAAGAAAAAAAAAAAAAAGAACAGGACCAAGAAGTTCTTAGTGCTCACAAGGACCCAATGATGGTGACCCTAACACATATTTGACAGAATATAGGAGTCCTATATGCTTCATGGAAACTACAGTTTATAGTGCCAAAAAGTGTGAGACATGAGGCCTTTTAGGGCTGTGTGGAATACGGTCATAATCGCTAACATTTGTACAGTGCCATGCAGTTTGCAAAGTGCTTTTATATCGACTGCCTCATTGACTTCCCCACAACAGATCACTGGAGTAGGTAAATTTCACAGGTCTAATTTTATAGGTGCAAACAATGGGTATAGAAAGAAGGCTTACGCTTATTCCCCAAAGGTACTAAGAAGTGAAGTAGCAAAGCCAGAGCATGCCAGCCCAGGTTCTTACCACCACAACACACTGCCTTCCGAGGCATGACTTGCCTATGCCACCCCTGGCAGGACAGCGTGGGGGGCTTGCCCTTCTTTGTGTTTATTTGCATGCTGTGACACCATTGAGCTGGATAAGTTTAAAAGCAGGCTATGGCTGTTGCCACTGTTTGTTAAACATTGCTACTTGGAGCAGATGGAGAACACAGGCAGCAGCTTGAGTTTTTCTTAGCCATCTTGAACAGTATCAAGCAGGACAAATAGAGGGAAAGCAATCCTTGTTTATCCCAAAGAAGGAAGCGACAGCACATATCGTGTTTTCTGTTGGAATGTCTGTTCTGCCTTGGCTTTGCAACGCTTTATGCTTTTTGCCTGGAAGTTCAAAGTGATGATGCTAAAATAATCTTCCTTGAAGGCCTTTCTAACTCTGATACCAACTATCACCATTGCACAGCAGCTTTTCTTGTCGGGCATCTCTACCTCTCCACAGCTGTCCATTAAACTACCCGTGTCTTATGTTCCATTTATTTTAAATATTTCTACTTTCTTGTGCATAAAGCCTGGATAGAGGAATTGTAACTATGCAATAATACGTTCCAGTTACCAAGCACCTATTATCTGACAGACACTGAGGTAGGCACTTTATGTATTGTATTTTATCTCAGTCTTTAAAAGCTGGATTGGTGGCCTAAGGTGATGAAATTCAAACCTAATACAAATGCAGCACTCCCATATCATATCCCTTAACAGTCTAAGGAGAATTGATGAATATAATGGGCCCCTCTGTTCTACTGCTTCATCTACCTGGTCAGCTCTCAAAGGAAAACAAAATCCATACGATCATCGAGGTCTAGAAATTAACTTTTATTTTAAATCTGTCAAGAACTCCTGGCAGTTATTAATTTTATTAAAATGATTACATATGGCAAAACAAAGAATAGAGGTAATTCTATTTCTCTACAACATAAATTATGAGTTAGATTTTCAGCTGCCGGCTCAGCATTGTTCAAGATTCTTTGAAAGGACTGGGGGGATTTTAATATCCAGAAAATGTTAAAGCAGCAAAAGAAAAAATAAATTAAAAAGTCATTGCAATTGGAGATATTGCCAAGGATGTGCTTATTATAAAGTCTTCTTGACATGTTAATTATAAAATCTTCCAACCTTTGGTATTAAAAAAAATCATGTGAATAGTTGTCCTATATTGCCTTGTCATCTATAATTTATAACATAGAAGAAATTTGCTGATTTTTTTAAAAAGATGGCAAACATGAATCATGACTCGTTCAAATAAAATACAACCAGCATTCATTCATTTAACTGAAATATGTCAAAACCAAAACACTTTTATTAACATATTTAATACCAGAATAACTTATAATAGTATGAAAAAGAGTGAAGTATTTGTCTTTAGTTTTCATTGACATGCTCACATTTTGTCATTTTTGTATTGTTTTGCAAAGATTCCAAAGTTTTTATTAGCAATCTCTAACTATTTAAGGATGCAAACCAAAAGAACTCATACTTCATCTGATCATACAGTCATAACTTATATATTTTGCTTTGCGCTTACTGTTACTGCAAACAGCAATTTAGAAAACAAAGTAAAAATATATATATACACAAAATATTTTTATATCAAATTATCTTCATTACACTAAATAAACCCAATCCCCAAATGTTATGTTACATGAAAAAGTGTCCTACAATTTAGATCAAGACTGATACTGTCCGTCAACTAGAGCAGCCTTTGGTTTTAAAAGCATTTTGCAGAATAAAGAAAAATGTCACCACTTGGCTGCACTATTGACCCTCATTCACACTGACAAAAATGCTTTCCAGTTAAAAAAAAAAAATAGATTACATACCCAGAAAAAAAAGTCCCATCATAAAAGAGTCAAACCCTTTTTACTTCTCTGTAGCACATACCCTCTGTTATATTTGGCATTTCCACTGTTTATTCAAGTTTCAAGTCTTCCCAAGCTGATTAGAATATTATTGTTTAGTTGAGAAAGACAGTCTTCTTTCTTGATATTGATTATTCTCACTCAATGGTAGTCTAATTTAGAAACAAAATGTTTTCTTTCAATGCATGATTTCACTTCATTTTTACTTTAATGTCCAACTTGGCAAAATTCAAACTGTTCAATGTTTTGTTTTCCATATGTTTTAAATTTAAAAATCAATTTTATGTATCTATATGTATAGCCGCACAGAGATACATTTCTTTCATTCTGTTGTTCTCGCTGCAATACAAATTGTCCATCAGCAATTGTAATTTGAAACGAACCAAATAAAAGATTTTTAGTCATTCCATATGAACACAGTTTCCATCACAAAAAGACAGTGAGCTCTAATGCAAACAGGATTATGTTTTAAAACTACAGGTTTAGTATTACACAGGAAAATTTTGAGTTATTTGTATAATAAAGTTTTTTTTTAAACTTCAGCAGAACTTGAGAAACAAATCCAGATTAATTCTAAAGGGCTTTGTGGTGCTTTCCAACAGTGCTTGAAAAAAAGTTTTCCTGGTCACCATGTGTTCATTGAAATTTTAAATTAGCTTGAAGGAATCACTTCTTAAATGTACAACATTATGTGGATCACTGCACCTTGAATTTTGGAAGTTTGTAACATATCAAATATGCAGGCAAGATACATGCATAAAATTCTCACTGTCACTCTGAAAAGCACATTGAACAATTTTCAATACTGTAGACTTTTTTTAAAAGGAAGATTTCATTTGAGTTGAACAGATATCCAAGTTTTAACATGAATTATTGAATGTATTTCAAGGGCTTTCAGCGATTCTGGTTTCAGTCCTGGAATGATTAGGCCCGTCTGGAATGATGCACACAGGCTAATAAGCATATGGCGTTGGCATTTTGAGGCATAGCTGTTCAACTATGCCCACGTTGGAGCTTATCTTTGGGAAGCAAGGCACTTACTGTAATGGTAATGCAGACGTTTTATGCATAGTTTGAGTAACATAAAATAAGTTAATATTTTTGATTAAAATGAGTTTTTTATAATTTATATGTCTTTTATAGAAGCAACTAAATGATATATGTGGGATAATTAAAAATAAGAAGAGGTTTGGGAGAGAGTCATTTTCATCCCTGCTTCGGCTCTTAGGATGAGGGTTGATGAAAACACCAGAAAGAACATCCACTGGATCTGAAAAGCAACAAGCTCTTAAAACTGCTGCACCAGCGGCACTTTGACAGTCTTTACTTCTGCTATATGGGACGACTTCTGGATGATGCAGCTGGTAGTTCCCTGCAGTTTGTCCTTTCCCTGTGCAAGATTTGTTAAGGCCATAGCTGCGTTGATCTCCTTCCAATACGTGTCATCCTTGCTTGGTCCTTTTCTGTTAGCTGCGCTGGAGTTAAGCAAAACAGAAAGTAAACGATCAAACTCACTGCAGTTTGCATTGAAAATGCCATCGCTGAAAAGCAGGAACGGCCAATGGGAACATTTTGCTCACCTGTCACCCTTACTGGATCCGTTTTCCAGAGTGTCTGTAAAGAAAAGCAAAAATTCAATTATTTTTATTTTTTTCCTTTCTTTTCTCATCTCAGGAGTTTCATCACTAATGACCAGAAGTAAAAGTTCTTCAGGAAATATGTTTGAAAATTAGTTTGCTTTTAATAAAGATAAAGCAGTTTATATTAAGATGCAAAAAAAATTGCAAAGGGGCAGAAATAAGATGACAGTGGGTAGTAAAGAATAAAAGGTAGCTCTCATAGACATACAAAAATCTGAAGTTATTTACTCTGAACAATTGGGCCTTTTGGATCAGGAGACAAGCAGCATAAAGAAAAGAGTGCTGACTGTACTTGGGGACAGGTTCTGGCCTTGCCCTACTACCCACCTGCAGTGTAACTTGGGGGCAGATTATGACCTCCCACAATGTCTGGGATTCAGTTCTCTAACTATAAAATCAGGGGGTTTTGGCTGGGCAAAGTGGCTCATATCTGTAATCCCAGCACTTTGGGAGGCCAAGGCAGGGGGATTGCTTGAGCTTAGGAATTCGAGACCAGCCTGCGCTACATAGTGAGACCTCATCTCTACTAAAAATAAAAATAGCTGGGTACAGTGGGTGTTCACCTGTATTCCCAGTTACTCAGGAGGCTGAGGCAGGAGGATTGCTTGAGCCCAGGGGGTTGAAGGTGCAGTAAGCAGTGATTGTGCCACTGCACTCCAGCCTGGGCAACAGAGCAAGACCCTGTCTCTAAGAAAATTAAAATTAAAAAGGGGGGTTTCTAGAAAATCTTGGGGGTGCTTCTGGCTCAATGATTCTATAATTTCATGGTTATCAAATTTTCTTTTTTGTTTTTTTTTGAGATGGAGGCTTGCTCTGTTGCCCAGGCTGGAGTACAGTGGTGCGATCTTGGCTCACTGCAACCTCCGCCTCCCGGGTTCAAGCAATTCTTCTGCATCAGGCTCCTGAGTAGCTGGGATTACAGGCGCCCGCCACCATGGCTGGCTAATTTATGTATTTTTAGTAGAGACAGGGTTTCACCATGTTGATCAGGCTGCTCTCGAACTCCTGACCTCGTGATCTGCCTGCCTTGGTCTCCTAAAGTGCTGGGATTACAGGCGTGAGCCACCATGCCTGGCCAGTTATCAAACATTTATTTCAGACAAAGGATGGGCAAATAGTTCCCTCTGCTAGTTAGCAAATGAGTAACAGACCCAGTGGTGATAGCAATACAGGATTTCTTGGCATATTTATTAGAAGAAGCAGGCACCAGTCCTCAATTTCCAAAAGAACGCCTCCTTCCGCTGCTGCAGGAAATGAAAGTTAGGATGCTGGCTTTTGCTTCTGCACTCACATCTTTGGTTTAGATTTGCTGTTTCACTCAGAACACGAATGTCTCCCAACACCACATAAATATAAAGAACCCACAAAAATGGGTTCTCGAGGTCTTTAGGCTAAAAGAATCTGGTATGAGTAACACAAAAATTTACCTACTGAAGGGAAAGATGTAGGGGGGTGGTAGAGAGGCTACTGGCATGGCATCCAAGCAAAGGAGTGGGGTTGAGACTCCAAAACCAGATAGTGGGTAAGCCCCTCTTCATCATCATCACCATCCACAACAATAATCAATATTACTAGGGAGCTACTGCACTTGGCACTGTGCTGCACACAGGAAACTTGGAAAATGCAAGGCTCTCTGCTAGTTCTACGGCCTTTGCAAAACTGTCTTTTCCTGCCCTTAGTCCTCTCCCTTCCTTTTACCCCCCACCTGCCCCTGCCAACCCAATATTTCTCACAATTTCTTTTTCTCTGCACTGCTCAAGGCTAGTTAGGAAATGCAACCTAATTTCCAATTCTGAGTTCTAAGAGAGTCACAGAACTAGAAGAGGTTTGAGAAGAATAACGTCAACATGATCATCATATAGTCTAACCAGGGCAAAACTTCCCAGGAAGAGATAGTCAAGAGAAAATAAATTATATGCCCATGAGGCAGCCAAGCTTCAATGCCCTCTCTGAAGGAAAAGGATGGGGAAAGCCTGCTGACATATCCTGAGTTAAGCCTTAAGATGCAGACCGCGAGACAATCATGGGTCACTCTGAGCTCTTTTCACAACCCTTCACCTAAGGAACTTAAATAAACAAGGCGAACAAACCAAACAAAAGCATTTAGTGAACAAATGGCAAGGTTGTTGTGAAGAACACATGAAATCATGTGTGTCTGGCCCAGAATGGAACAACAAGTGTTAGTTCCTTTGATCTCCTTTCACTGACTACTCAGGCGGCATTTTATAAGGTTTTAGGGATCCTTTAGGGGAAATAATTGGATCTGTGAACAGTTAGAACGTTACCTTCTGCAGCTCTGCCAGCTTCTGGCTCTTACAGGGTCAGCCTGGATGCTTAGCTATACCTCTGCTGCTTTCCATAATTTTGCAATATAAAGTAACTCATGTAAATGCAGGAAAAGAATGATCATTTGTAATTTACAGAACTCTGATACTACTGATTTACAGATCATTTACTACGTATCAGGCATAATTCTGAGCACTTTGTGTCCTAATTTATTTACTATTACTGACTTTGTGTATGAATAGCATGTCTCCATGGTATCTGTGAAGTCATTTTTTATTGAGTTCTATTCTCCTATCTGTAAATGTTCACTCAGTAAGGACAGAGACAAGGCGCTACCAGAACAGAGAACAAGTCAAGGCTTTCGTTTGGGAGAAGGAAAGCCAGCAAAATTTACAGAGGAAAACAAAATGAGTTAGACCTTTGCTCCATTTTGCCCACAAATTGCAACAATTCTGTTGCCAAAGTGAAGCAATAGGTTATGGAGATATTTATTCAATGGAAAGACTTGGCAAAAGCAGAATAAGTTCCATGAGGCTTAAATAACGTTAGGGAAATAACAAAACATAATTTAGAGAAGACTATGTAACTGACGCTCTGGCTGCCAGATGAAGCCATCTCACATAGGCGAAGGAGACCAGAACCCGGTTCCCTACCTGAACTGTCAATCTCAGAGTGGTTACCGCACAGACAAGAAGAAAGCCTGTGGCTATCAAATATGTTAGGGGTTGCAGAACCCGTCAATGAATCAATGCCATCAATGCATGGAGCCTGCATGTGGAAGGAGAAGATGTAATTCACGGCTCAGGTCCACAGAGAGCTTCTATTTTAGATGAGGAGTCAACTTGTATGTCTTGCAGCCCCATGAGCTCCTGGCTGTAGCCAGCACTCCCTGTGGCTGACTCCTTGAACTTGTTCCACTGAGAAACACATTTACTGCAGCCAACTGTGAAATTATAAAATTCTGCTTACTCTTTGGGTGTATGTGTTTGACACTTTGGTGCCTATGAAAATACCTTTGAAGTGCAAAAACGTAGACTCAAACTCCCATTCAGGTATTCTTAATTGGGTTTTACAAATCTCAGCAATGTACTACACAGGATTCAATAGACTGAATTCTGTATTTTATTTTTCAGGCAGATGGGCACATTCAATGTCACTAGGTATAGATTGGATTCCTTTCCAATAACAGAAGAAAATCATCTTACATCACACACCGGGGCCTGTCGGGAGATTGGGGGCTGGGGGAGGGAAAGCATTAGGAGAAATACCTAATGTAAATGACAAGTTGATGAGTGTAGCAAACCAACATGGCACATGTATACCTATGTAACAAACCTGCACGTTGTGCACATGTACCCTAGAACATAAATAATAATACAATAAAAAAAAGAATTTCTATTAAAAAAAAGTAATGGAGAATAGAGACATGTTGATTCTCTATCAATAGTCAGTGTGAAAACTGCATACAACAAAGCTCAATCTCAAAGACTGAAATCAACAAGGAAAAGCTGCTTACCCCCACTTGGGAAGTACGGGGGGTGGGCAGTCTCTGTGTTCAAAGTGATTTTAGTTCAAAAAATCAATTGATGTTAGAAGGGCACGCTTTTCCTGAGGCTGTTACTGGTGGGCTGCCCAGTGTCACATGGGTATTTTGAGTCCAAGAGCCACCTCCTGTGGAGTAACGTGTTCTGGTTCCCAGAAGAGGCAAACCCGCAAAAGGAAGATAGCAAACAGAGCCCTTTGACTCTGAAACATTTGTGCTTTTTTAGGAAAGCAAGGACTCTAAAGATCTGGGAGTTTGGGGAGATTTTTTTTTTTTATTTGTTGTGCTAAGATGAAATCTGGAGAAATGTCGCAGCTTTTAGAGAACTGATATCATTTGAGGGGAATTCAGAAAATTTACAATCTTCTCATTATACTAACTGGTTGTATTAAGTGTTGTAATTTTTTTTCTTATGCTCTTTCCCTTTGAGGTAAAAACTTAACAGCTCTTCTCTGGCTCAAGTGTGTTGTGTGTTGTGTCTTTTCAGCTCATGGTCAGTATTTGAGGAGCAGTGGGTCTGTGTACCCACCACTGGTGGTCATAGGGGTCCTGACACGTCTGTCCACTGCTGACAGGTGGTCTCACGGGCTGCACTCGAGAAGTGGCACCTAGTAGCTCCAGAAACAATCAGACAGGAGAGGGAAGGATTGTGCATGTTGTGAAAGAGGGAAAATGCAAGTTGGAGCTAGCTCCTGGTATGTAGACTCTTGAGAGCAGTTCATTAGCATCACAGACTTGGGGTCTGACGGCCCCACATTTGGCTCGGCTGTATCTCTTACTCTGCAAGTAGCTTGGCTCAGCCTCTCCAAAGTCTGAGCTAAAATGCCTTTTTAGCTTCCAAGGTTCCAAAAATCAGCTACACTGTCAATTACCATAAAAGCAACTGGTTGGCAGGAACGGCTTATTGAACCAGCCAAAAGAGCGTGTTTTAAGACCAAAAAAGAAAAGAAAAGAAAAAAAAAAAGAGGTGTGTATTTAGGAAAATCTTGGATGCTGCAAAACCCAAACCATGTTGAAACTTAAAGTGGGGCTATCCTCAGTTTGGACATGTGTTTCCTTCTACAGTTAAGTAGAGAAAAAATTATACAGAAAACTCAGTTCCAATGCAACTCGAGATAGCTAAGCAAAAAGCTCTGTGGCCAACTGTGAAAAATGCAACTCAGAAGCACATTAATTCTGATATATATTCCTGATGTTATATTTGTAGCCATAAAAAGAGACAAAAATGTGGCCAAATCTTTTTCTCTGAGGTTTTTAAAAAATTTAATAAATAAGCCCTAAAGGGAAAAATGTTTTTGTTTCACATATGCCACTGAAACGTAAATAAAATGAGGTGAGATTTAGAATTCAGGTTTTTAAATCAAATAATGTAAAAATTATATATGCTTCCCTAAATTAAAATGGAAGGAGTAGAAGAAAAAAAACTTTTGAGATGATGGAAAGGGAAGTAAATGAGTCAGTGAGAAATCATTACTGAAATAGCTCGGCCAAGGGGGAAACAAAGACCACTAGGATTATTTGAGTGGGAAGAGGAAGCCACTCATATTTTAAAACAATAAAAGAAGGTACAGTTGTGTACCACCTAATGATAATTCGGTCAGTGGTAAACCATATATACGACAGTGGCCCATAAGATTATAAAGAAGCTGAAAAATTCCTATCACCTAGTGACATCGTAATGTGGTCATGCCACACATTGCTCATGTGTTTGTGGTGATGCTGGTGTAAAGAAACCTACTGAGGCTGGGCGCGGTGGCTCACACCTGTAATCTCAGCACTTTGGGAGGCTGAGGTGGGCGAATCACTTCAGTTCAGGAGTTCGAGACCAGCCTGGCCAAAATGGTGAAATCCTGTCTCTACTAAAAAATACAAAAAATTAGCCAGGCGTGGTGGTGCATGCCTGTAATCCCAGCTACTCAGGAGACTGAGGTGGGAGAACCGCTGGAATCCGGGAGGCAGAGGTTGCAGTGAGCCAAGATCTCGCCATTGCACTCCAGCCTGGTGACAGAGCGGGACTCCATCGCAAAACAAACAAACAAACAAACAAACAAAAAAACACCTACTGAGCTGCTAAATGTATAAAGTATAGCACATAAATTATGTACAGTACATAATACTTGATAATAATAAATGACTATGTTACTGGGTTTATGTGTTTACTATATTTTTTATTGTTATTTGAGAGTGTGCTCCTTCAACTTAGATTTAAAAAGTTAACTGTAGCCGGGCATGGTGGCTCACACCTGTAATCCTAGCACTTTGGGAGGCCGAGGTGGGCGAATCACTTGAGGCCAGGAGTTTGAAACCAATCTGGCCAACATGATGAAACCCTGTCTCTACTAAAAATACAAAAAAATTAGCTGGGCGTGGTGGCGGTGCCTGTAATCCCAGCTACTTGGGAGATTGAGGCAGGAGAATTGCTTGAACCTGAGAGGCAGAGGTTACAGTGAGCTGAGATTGCGCCATTGCACTCCAGCCTGGGCGACAGAGCAAGACTATGTCTCAAAAAAAAAAAAAAAAAAAAAAAAGTTAACGTAAAACAGCCTCAGGCAGGCCCTTCAGGAGGAATTCCAGAAGAAGGCATTGCTATTATCAGAGATGACAGCTCCATGCGTGTTATTGCCCCTGAAGACCTTCCAGTGGGACAAGACATGGAGGTGGAAGACAGTGATACTGATGAGCCTTACCTTGTGCAGGCCTAGGCTAATGTGTGTGTTTGTGGCTTAGTTTTTAACAAAAATGTTTAGAAAGTAAAAATCAAAAATGAAAAACCTTAATAACAGGAAAAGGTTTATAGAATAGGATATAAAGAAAATATTTTCATACAGCTGTCCAATGTGTTTGTGTTTTAAGCTAAGTGTTATTACAAAAGAGTCAAAACGTTTTTTTAAAAAGTGTATAAAGTAAAAAAGTAACAGTAAGCTAAGATTAATTTATCACAGAAGAAAAAAATTTTATAATAAATTTAGGGTGGCCTAAGTGTCCAGTGTTTATAAAGTCTACAGTAATGTAGAGTAATGTCCTAGGCCTTCACATTCACTCACTACTCACTTACTCACTCACCCAAAGCAACTTCCAGCCTTGCAAGCTCTGTTCATGGTAAGTGCCTTATACAAGTGCATAATTTTTTATTTTTTTTACCAGCAGTCCTCAACCTTTTTGGCACCAGTGCCTGGTTTTGTGGAAGACCATTTTCCCATGGACCAGGGATAGGGGAGGTCTCAGGATAAAACTGTTCCACCTCGGATCATCAGGCATTAGTTAGATTCTCATAAAAAGTGCACGACCGACCAGGCGCGGTGGCTTGTGCTTGTAATCACAGCACTTTGGGAGGCCGAGGCGGGTGGATCACAAGGTCAGGAGTTCGAGACCAGCCTGGCCAATACAGTGAAACCCCGTCTCTACTAAAAATACAAAAATTAGCCAGGCATGGTGGCAGGCACCTGTAATCCCAGCTACTTGGGAGGCTGAGGAAGAGAATCGCTTGAACCCGGGAGGCGGAGGTGGCAGTGAGCTGAGATCTCATCCTGCCATTGCACTCCAGCCTGGGCAACGGAGCTAGACTCAGTCTCAAAAAAACAAAAAAAAAAAAAAGAAAAGAAAAAGAAGCGCACAACTACATGTGCAGTTCACAATAGGGTTTGTGCTCCTGTGAGAATCTAATGCCACCGCTGACCTGACAGGAGGTGGAGCTCAGACGGTAATGTGAGTGATGGGGGAGCAGCTGTAAATACAGATGAAGCTGCTTATCTCCTGCTATGCAGCCTGGACCGCTACCGGTCCGTGGCCCGGGGGCAGGGGGCCCTTGTTTTATACCGTATTTTACTGTGTCTTTTCTATGGAAGGTATGTTTAGATACATATTTTTAATGCTTACCATTGGTTCCGATTGCCTACAGTAGTCAGTACAGTGATCTACTGTACAGGTTTGTAGCCTAGGAGCAATAGGCTGCACCATGCAGCCTCAGTATGCAGAAAGCTATGCTGTCTAGGTTTGTGTTAGTACACACTATGAGGTTTGCACCTGATGAAACTGCCTGATGATAAATTTGCATTTCTTAGAGCACATCCCTGTTGTTAAGCAACGCATGACTATATTCACCTTGCTTATGAGGCCTGGCCTAGTGCCCTTGCAGAGCAATTAAAAATCCGGGACCTGTGATAATGATCCAAAGCAAGTCAGAGCTCCAGACGCTTGAAAACTGTGCTTCTGCACACCTGTTAAGTTTGGGGGCCATTACTTTGACAGCAGGTGCGCAGAGCCTGCATCTAGTGTGTTACTGACCTCAGAAGTCTAGAGAGCCTCTGGGGATACCAGATCAGTTTCTAGAGTTATTCACATACTTGGAACAACTGAGGATAAGAACAAGACTCTGGTGAGTAGGGCAGGTATAAAAACCTCACTGAAGATTCTGAAATACCAATTGCTGTGAAGTTGCAGTGCCTTACCAAATGACCCCCAGGGCGCATAAGCAATCCCCAGGGCTCCCTGCTCACATTGCTACAGACTCCATCTCTACTTCTCCGTACCTGGAGACTGAAGCTAGGCTTCCATACCCCTCTACAAATTGGTTCTACAGTGACTATACAGTTCTTTCTTTTTATAAATAGCATTTGTTGGCTGGATACAGCAGCTTATGCCTGTAATCCTAGCAGTTTGGGAGACTGAGGCGGGAGGATTGCTTGAGCCCACGAGTTTGAGACCAACCTGGGCAACTCATTGAGACTTCATGTCTATTAAAAATTTTGAAAATTAGCCAGGCATGGTGGTGTGTGCCTGTAGACCCAGCTACTCTGAAGGCCGAGGTGGGAGGATCACTTGAGCCTAGGAAGTCAAGGCTGCAGTGAGCTGAGATCATGCCACTGCACTTGGGCCTGGGTGACAGAGTGAGACCCTGTCTCAAAAAAGAAAAAAAAATATATGTATATATATATATATACACACACACATATATATAAATATAGCATTTGTTGTTTTTCTTTAATAAGAAAGTAATACATCTTCCCTGCAGAAAATCTAAGAAAAAGTGTAAAATAGAAAATAAGGGGTAATCAGAGATAACTAATATTAACATTTGGATATATGGCCTTCCAAACAAGTATTATACACATTTTTAAAAATGGCATCGTTCTGGACATGTGTTATAACCTGCATTTTCTACTGAACTTCCATGTCCTCCTTACCTTTTGTTAATAAATAAGACAATAATTTACCCCTTGGCCTTTCCCAGTGTGACAGTGGATTTCGCCTGTGAAATAGAAACAGCCTGAAAGAATTCAAAATCCAGCTTCATCCAACTTAAACTTAAACGGCAAGAAGGAGTTATCTTTAAAATAACCAGGGACTGGTTTCGTGGAAGACAATTTTTCCACAGACCAGGGAGCGGGGGGTTTGAGATGAAACGATTCCACCTCAAATCATCAGACATTAGTTAGATTCTCATAAGGAGTGCACAACCTAGATCCCTTGTATGCACAATTCACAATAGGGTTCACGCTCCTATGAGAATCTAATGCTGCTGTTAATATTTATTGAATGCTTATTCTATGCCAGGCACTACGCCAGAAACTCTACTAATGTTATTTGGTTAAACGCCTGCAATGACCCTGTGTAACAGCACCACCACCCTTATTTACAAATGACACTGTAGCTTAGAGGGGTCCAGGAACTTGCACCTTTGCAAGCTGTGAGACTCAGCGCCAGGTCCCCTGGCCCTGAAGTTCATGTTTTTAACCCCTGCATGGCATTATCCAAGTAACTTCTGTCAATAAAGCCACCTGCAAAGACCATGGCAAGGCTTAATGCATTGTATATATAGAAAGCCTATGGCAACAGAACCTATTAAAAATGGATTAAACTTTTCTCTGTACTTTTTGCTAGGATTTTAGATAACAAAGAGACCAAAACCAGATTTTTTTCTCCTTATGATTTAATATGTAATATCAAGGAATCTGTCCAAATTGTAGAATAGGGAATTCAAGTAAGTTGTCTTGAGATCTTCTTTATACTTTCAGTAGAGTGATTTCTTTTCTTTTTTGAGACAGAGTCTCACTCTGTCGCCCAGGCTGGAGTGCAATGGCGTGATCTTGGCTCACTGCAAGCTCTGCCTCCTGGGTTCATGCCATTCTCCTGCCTCAGCCTCCCGAGTAGCTGGGACTACAGGCGCCCGCCACCATGCCCAGCTAATTTTTTTTGTATTTGTAGTAGAGACGGGGTTTCACCATGTTAGCCAGGATGGTCTCAATCTCCTGACCTCGTGATCCGCCTGCCTTGGCCTCCCAGTGTTGGGATTACAGGCGTGAGCCACCACACCCGGCCCAGTAGAGTGATTTCTAATAGATATGTGATATCCCTATAGCCACTCCTCTATAGCCCTGAACGAATGACTGCTAAACAGTTCCTAGGCAGCTGCTGCTGCATCACTTTCAGAGGAAATTTTTGTGGTTATCCTCTCTTTGGGACAGTTAGAGCTTTTGAATGAGTAAAGATAAATCATTCTAAGTGATATTTGCCAAAAAAAAAGGAAGAAAAGAAAAACCACCCAACAACCCATAACAGTTATTTGCTGATGACCAAACGCTTCTACCACTCCCACTGACCAAAGTGAGCTTTACTTTAAAACTTTGGCATGACAGGAAGAGACTGCAACTAAAGCCTGGTGAAGATCAAGGCTACTGAAGATGAAAGAGTTATTAGAAGCCTGGACTTTGTGGGTCTGGAGATAGGAGAGCTTTGGAAGCTTTCTAAATGGTGAGAAATGAATAATAAATAAATGAATAAAATGAAACCCACCCCATCTTGATGGGTGGACCTAGTATTTTTTTTCTTCTTGCAATAGACTAGCTAAATTATTTATCCTGGGGGTATAAAGAATGAGAGGTGTCCAAAATTATTTCAGAATTTGAAGAAAGAAAGAAAGAAAGAGAGAGAAAGAAAGAAAAAAAGAAAGAAAGAAAGAAAGAGAGAAAAGGAAGGAAGGAAAGAAAGAAAGAAGAGAAAAGAAAAGGGAAGAGAAGAGAAGAAAAATCTTTTCTTTCTTCTGAGACAGTCTTGCTCTGTCACCCATGCTGGACTGCAGTGGCACGATCTCGGCTCACTGCAACCTCTGCCTCCTGGGTTCAAATGATTCTCCTGCCTCAGCTTCCTGAGTAGCTGGGATTGCAGGTGCCCGCCACCACGCCCAGCTAATTTTTGTATTTTTATAAGAGATGGGATTTCATCGTGTTGGCCAGGCTGGTCTCAAACTCTCAACCTCAGGTGATCTGCCCACCTTGGCTCCCAAAGTGTTGGGATTATCGGCATGAGCCACTGCGCCCGGCCAACTTTTTTCCAAAAATAAAGCCAGTGTTGCCTCCAGCCATGACTTCCATATTCTGGCCAGAGATTCTTTTCCTTTCTGCCACCCATCATGTGGGCTGGCCCCTCATGATGGCTAATGATAGCCAGATGTCCTGGATCCACAGGGTCCTCACCTTCAACTGCCTTTCTGTCAATGCATAGTCCCCCCAACTAGCTCCTGCCAGAGAATAAAAATTAAAAGCCACACCTCTCTCTCTCTCTCTTTTTTTTTTTTTTTGAAACAGAGTCTCTGTCACCCAGGCTGGAGTGCAGTGGCACGATCTCGGTTCACTGCAACCTCCGCCTCCCGGGTTCAAGCGATTCTCCTGCCTCAGCCTCCTGAGTAGCTAGGATTACAGGTGCCCGCCACCATGCCCGGCTAATTTTTGTATTTTTAGTAGAGACAGGTTTCACTATGTTGAAGACAGGTTTCACTATGTTGGTCAGGCTGGTCTTGAACACCTGACCTCATGATCCACCCGCCTCGGCCTCCCAAAATGCTGGGATTACAGGCGTGAGCCATCGCGCCCAGCCCAGACCTTTCTATTTTGAACCAACGGTGAAGAGCTCCCTGGTTAAGATGGGGCTATTTTCATATCTCGAAGCTCTCAGGCTAGGTTATTAATTCCATTAATAACAAGGATAGGACACCTTTCTTTCTGCAGGAGTATCAATGCCTCGGGTCGACCTGTGAAAGTGCTGCTTGGCTCCTTATGTTAGGGAGCTACAGCCCTGGCTGGTGGCTCTTTAGTCATTTCCTGATGTTTCTTTTTTTCTGGCAAAATGCACAGCTCTTCTGGCCTCATCATTCTGGGCCAGTGGAGGTGCAGGAAGCAGGACTTGTAACTTAAAAGTAGCTTTTCTTTTTTTTTTTAAAAAAAAAAAAAAAAAGTAGCTTTTCAGAATAAACAGACCACCACCCAATGATTGTTTTCACTAAGCACATTAAATATTCTTGATGCTAAGTCATTCAGCATAGTCCCACCTTCCAAGATTGCTCCTCTGTGATCTCAAAGGCTCCATCTTCCCCAAGTTTAAAAAGTTCAGCCTGAAATTTCACTTTGAAGATTTGAATGCAGTCTATGGGGAGGCCAGTGTCAGTGGGGGATGAGAAAGGGGGTCTGGAAATGTTAAGTATTCTCATTTGTATTCTTGGCTCTTGGTATTCACCACAAGGGTGGTCTGGAGGGAGCCTTAGAAGCCGTGTAGTGTAATGGTCAGAGCCCAGACTCTAAACCTAGACAGCACGAGCTGCACCTCTGCTCTCTCACTTAGCATCCGCGTGCCAAGCTGGCCAGCTGCTTGACTTCTCTGCGTTTCATCTTTATCACCTATTAAACAAGGATAATAGTACCGGAGTCATAGGGTAGTTATGTGGACCACACAAGTTCATATTTTATAAAACACTTAGTAGAGAGCTGGAGCACATATACCAAGCACTATAGAAGTCCTTGTTCAAAAAAAAAAAAAAAAAAAACCCAGAAAAAGTTAACCTCCTCTCTCACTTTACTCACTTTAATTTTCTACGTTTAGAAAATGGAATTAAATGCAGTCACCAGAAAAATTAGTGTTATTTGATGATTTAATATGAAAACCATTATGTAAGGAGAAAATATTTTAACTCTGGGCAAAAGCCCATCAGCTCAGATTAATGGATTAAGTGTGCAGAATCTATCATCTTCAAAGACAAAAATGGCTTTTCTGATGGTCCTTTGTGCCAAAACACCACAACATGCCAAGACAAAGAGACCTGGAGCCACATTAAAGAATATCTATTAGCTTTAAGTGTCTAATGGATTTTGTTACTTCATTTTCTCAAGGGGAATATTGGAGATGTTACCCAAAGTGTTTCATCCATGAAACCTAGATTTCCAGCCAAAGTCTCAGAAAATGACTTCCTAACTATGCATGAATAACTTCTGTGTGTGCTTGTATGTTGCAAAGAGCATTAATTGTTCATAAAAGCACTCCTTTTTACATGCAGGTTGGGCTACTAGTTCTGAAACCTAAATGCATTTATAGTACTTCTTAGCTAAACCTTAATTTTGTCCCCACATCTTAATATTGATATTCATCCTTTCAGTTCTATATAGCCCAAGGGTTATTTCTCCCACGATTCACTTTATAGTTACCACACTGAAGTTTTAGAAGGGTTGACTTGTTTAATAAATAAACAGCTGAATGGTGTTAGGCTACAAAAGACTAATATGACTTCAGCAAAAAAAGACTTTTTAAATGGAAAAAAATGTGCATTCATGATCTAGAAGTTGGCTGGAAAGTCTGTCTCCTCCATCTATTTTCAAACTCCTCAATATCTCTGAAAAACCATCGAAAAGTATTTTTCCTTTGATACATGAACTGTAGTGTATCTTTGAATTGGCTCACATTATTACCATGCTTTTTGTATTCCTCAAATTACCATCTCCAGAAATGACACTTCAGACTAGGAGATCTCTGTGTTAAACCTGTCTGACTGATTAACACCAGAAATGACACAAAGAGAGAGGTGACGCTCACAAACTTCTTGGCTCTTTCACAAGAGCGGCAAATGGCAGTTTCTCTACTCACTGTTCATCTGCTGTATTTACTACTAGAAAAAAAAACCACATTTTGGACATAAGATGAATACTATTACCAGTTTTTCTTCTACATTTTAAATATGCTGCAATGTTCTTAATAAACTTAAACCTTAAAACTGTACTTGGCATGTCGGTGTTCTGGGTTCACACATTTCTATGTTTAAAGGTTCTGCAATTTTCTGCTTTTAATTGAGGAACAGTATTTAAAGCCTAAACTGGGGTGAAGGTATACTTTGAAATGAAAATTGGGAAGATTTCTGCTGATGGTATCAAAGAGTATAAATTTAAAAAGAACTATGCATAAGGGTGGGAAGGTGGCTGGAGCTAGAGGTTACAGAGCACCCCTAGTCTAGCGGTCCTCCCATGACCCCTTTCGACCAAAAGAACACTAAATAACGTGTCTCCACTTTAAATCTTGCCAAGAGATCTACTCTAAATTTTGCCCAGGCATGTACATCCCAAACCAAGAAGAAATGTAGCCTCCAAAAAAAGGAAGAGACCGGTCACCACTACTTTTAAATGAGAACCACTCTGCTCCTAGAGAAAGATTCCCTGCTAAGGAGAACCGGTTCTGGCTGAAGGAAGCCACACATGGGTGACTGGGGACAGCTTTTGCTAACTGGAAGCATCTGATTATGTTCCTTTCCTATTAATTTATTAAATATACACTTATTAAATTCCAATGGCATACAGATCCTTTTTCCATGATTACCACCTAAATTTAGAATACAAGATATTGTTAGGAAAAAGTAAGGGATAAACTGCTTAAACCTAACAAGTCAGCCGGGTGTGGTGGCTCACGCTTGTAATCCCAGCACTTTGGGAGGCCGAGGCCAGCAGATCACGAGGTCAGGAGTTCAAGATCAGACTCACCGACATGGTGAAACCCCGTCTCTACTAAAAATACAAAAATTAGCTGGGCATGGTGGCGTGCACCTGTAATCCCAGCTACTCAGGAGGCTGAGGCCAGAGATTCATTTGAACCCAGGAGGCGGAGTTTGCAGTGAGCCGAGATCGCACCAGTGCACTCCAGCCTGAGTGACAGAGTGAGACTCCATCTCAAAAAACAACAAAAACCTAACAAGTTCATCTTTTGGGAGGAAAATAAAAAACATTTCATAGATCCCAAACCACCTGCTTATACAGTATTTGTCTGAGGCACTGGATTTGTCCTAGGGCCATGGGAACATAGTGGACTCACTAAGTACGTGACCTTGGACAAGTTATTTACACACACTATATCTAGGTTTCTTCACCTATAAAATGGGGATCATTGTAACACCTACTTCATACGGTTGCTGTGGGGATAAAATGAGGTATTAAATGGAAAGCTCTTGAAACAGTGCCCAGCACATAAGAAGGGCTGTGGCACCCTGCTTCCTGACTTGAAGAAGTCAGGGTGCAAATCATCCTTTGTTAGCCAAGGGGCCACTCCAAGCTCTATAAAGGTACTAAGCCCCTTACTGGGTCTCTCCTGTCATACCTTAGGCCTTGATATGGTTTGCCTGTGTCCTCAAATCTCATCTTGAATTGTAATGCCCACATGTCAAGGGAGGGACCCAGTGAGAGGTGATCAGATCATGGGGTGGCTTCCCCCATGCTCTTCTCGTCATGTGAGGGAACCCTCATGAGATCTGATGGTTTTCTAAGGCAATTGTCCCTGCTCTTGCTCACTCTTCTCTCTCCTGCTGCCTTGTGAAGAAGGTGCCTGCTTCTCCTTCCACCATGATTGTACATTTCCTGAGGCCTCCCCAGCTATACAGACCTGTGAGTCAATCAAACCTCCTTTGTTTATAAATGACCCAGTCTCAGGTAGTATCTTTATAGCAGTGTGAGAATGGACTAATACAAGCCTCTTATTCATTTTCTTAGGATGCTCTAGAGAAGAGAATAAAATTCTCTAGGGAAGTCTTCAAAGGGGAAGCTTCCTGGATCCCATCTCTGAGATTGTGTTCAGGTAGGTCATGGCTATGGCACTTGAACAAGCTCCTCAGGTGTTCTGATGTTCATGGTGAAGGGGCTGCCCTAAGAGAACTACTGTGTGGAGCATTCTAAATGGACTGTTTTAGTAAAGAACCATGCTGGAATTCCTGGTGTTCACTCAAGTATAGCAGCACAAGGCACTATTACCTTGTCATAGTAAAAAATATATATATTATTGGATTTCTAATATTCCAGTAAGGGTCAACTAGCCATCTTAAGCCTGTATCGAATGAACCAAGATTTTTTTGGTAATAATTTCAACTACTATTTTAAATTCAGGAGGTACATATGCAGGTTTGTTACACAGGTATATTGTGTGATGCTGAGGTTTGGGGTGTGAATGATCCCATCACTCAGTAGTGAGCACAATATCCAATAGGCAGCTTTTTAGGCTTTGCTCTCCCTCTCTCCACCCTTTTGGAGTCTCCAGTGCTTATGGTTTCCTTCTTTGTGTCTATGTGTACTCAATGCTTAGCTCTCATTTATAAATGAGAACATGTGGTACTTGATTTTTTGTTCCTGTGTTAATTTGCTTAGGATAATGGCCTCCAGCTGCATCCATGTTGCTGCAAAGGATATAACTTAATTCTTTTTTATGACTGTGTAGTGTTCTATGGTGTATATGTACCTCACTTTCTTTATCCAGTCCACTCTTGATGGACATCTGGGTTGATTTAATGTCTTTGCTGTTGTGAATAGTGCTGCAATGAATATACAAATGCATGTGTCTTTTTGGTCGAATGATTTATTTTCCTTTGGCTATATACCCACTAATGGGATTACTGGGTTGAATGGTAATTCTGTTTTAATAAACCAAGTTCTTGACTCTAATTAAATATGAATAGCAGATATAACACTTTTATAAGAAAATATCGCCCAGAAATCAGTAATTCCAACTTCAAAAATACTATTTATTGTCTATCTTTGCTTAAATATGGATATAATACCTCTAAAAATGCTTTTCGTCAGGTAAGGTGGTAAAACATCTCACTTTACTTGCATTTCCTTTGCCTGGTTCTTACAATTTTTACTATGCTATGACATATAAATCAGGGAGAATTATTACTAATACACACTTGAGAACAAAGGAATCCAAGATTTTCATTGTATTATATTACAGGATACTCCAGAATATGCAAATCACCCTCCTTCTTCTAACTGGAATAGCCATGGTAATGATATACTGTCATGAGATCTGTGTTTTCTGTTTTGAAAATAAACATGTTGGCCCAGTGCAAAATTGCTGTGCTGGTAGGGCCTTTTATTTTTATAAGTCTTTGACTTTTTTCTTAATCTTTCCTTTGGGAAAATAAGGTGACAAATAGTATTCCACATGGGGTCATCAAAAACTAATTATTCAACCTAACATAGAATTTCTTTCTAGGGTAGGATAATAAGCTTTTATAAACTAAAGTGAACTTAGTTTCTGCTGCTCTTGGAATATTTTATTCAGGCCTGCCTCAAAAAGAACAGAGCATTGTTTTATTATACACTGACATAGTGATGAGGTTTTACGAACAGAGTATTTGGTTATTTTTAGTCTGTTATTTCTAGGTCAGCCCTGCGAGGTAGCTGGAGCTACATGGTCTCTAAAGAGGAACAGGCACTAGGGTAGAGATCCACCAGGCGAACAGCTTGGCAACTGCTCAACAAAAATGACTGAGGCAGAGCACAGAGGTTAGGATCCTGGATTGAATTGTGATGGAGGATAGAGAGGGTCCTATCTAGGCCTTCTGATGGCTTTGCTTTTGAACAGCCACAGAATGTCACAGCACCAGCTTCTGGAACCATAGGGCTGAAGAGGACTAAATTGCTAATGGTGGCCATCTGAAAGCCACCTATATGTCTAGGGACAGAGCTTGAGATCTGAGACAACTCTTGGCTGTGTGTGTGCTGAGAGATGAGCTGGGCTTGTGCCTCCCTCAGAGTCTGTGGGGTCATTCTGTGCTGAGACCACTCCTCCCAATGACCAAAAATTAAACATAGCAGGTCTAAAATAATAAGGATCTATACTACAGAGTTAAGAAGTGTAATATGCAGGAGAGGTATTTCTGTAGGTATCACCAGACATTCAAACTACAGTACTTAAGCATGAATCAAAGAAATTATAAAGAAAGGAAGGGAAAGAGAGAGAGAACAAACACCATGATGATCTTAGGTTTAAAAATACCCCCAAACAAGAACTGAATGACTACCAGGAAAAGGCAAGAACAAGTATAATACACAGAAAAGTTTTTGCAAGGACATTTCATAGAAATTTAAGTACAAAAGAATGGCATGTTCACATGATTTAAATGTATTTAAATGTCCAGCCATACATACTGCATTACAGATGTCACATATGGTTATAAGTAAATAAAACGCCTATAAATAAAAAAGAAAACATATTTGTTTTAGTCACTAAAAGTTACTGATTTAGAGAAATGGCCAATGAATCTAATACTTCTGGGGGATTAAAAGCAATTTTCTGCTTTTTCTTATCTTTTCTACTCTTTGTTATATCTTTTGATGACCGTTATGGTTTGGCTGTGTCCCCACCCAAATCTCATCCTGAATTGTAGCTCCCACAATTCCCATGTGCAGTGAGAGGGACCTGGTGGGAGGTAATTGAATCATGGGGGCAGGTCTTTTCCATATTGTTCTCATGGTAGTGAATAAGTCTCATGAGATCTGATGATTTCACAAGGGGTTTCCCCTTTTGCTTGGCTCTCATCTTCTTTTGCCTGCTGCCATGAAAATGTGCCTTTTGCCTTTTGCCATGATTGCGAGGCCTCTCCAGCCACGTGAAACTGTGAGTCCATTAAACATCTTTTTCTTGATAAATCACCCAGTCTTAGGTATGTCTTTATCAGCACCATGAAAATGGACTAATACAATGATTATAGACAGAAATGTAATATTTTAACAACCACTAACACACTCCTACCAATTTTAAAACAAGCAACAGAAATAGAGGGAAAGGCAGAAAGCTGTGCGAAAGAGAAAAGGAAGCAAACACGACATTTCCAGGACAAACCAGATCCATTTATCTATACTTTTTGGGGTTGGTTTTGGAATATACTACACATACTCCAAAGTGCTTTAAAAATTAAATCTCCAGGCCCGGCCCAGTGGCTCATGCCTGTAATCCCAGCACTTTGGGAGGCCGAGGCAGGTGGATCACAAGGTCAGGAGATCGAGACCATCCTGGCTAACATGGTGAAACCCCGTCTCAACTAAAAATATATATACATTAACAAAAAATTAGCTGAGTGTGTGGCGGGCGCCTGTAGTCCCAGCTACTTGGGAGGCTGAGGCAGGAAAATGGCATGAACCCGGGAGGCGGAGCTTGCAGTGAGCCGAGATCGTGCCACTGCACTCCAGCCTGGGCGACAGAGCAAGACTCTGTCTCAAAACAAAACAAACAAACAAACAAAATTTAATCTTCCAATTCTAAATTCTCTCCAGGCATCCAGAACTAGATGGTGAATGAGCAATGAGAAACAGATAGTAGTTACTGCCTTGAATCAAAGTATCATACAAAAAAGCCTGGCACTCGTACACAAGAGTAAACAGACTACATATTTTCATCATAGAAGCACAAACAAATTGCCCCCCCTTTTTTTTTAAACAACAGCCAGGAAAATCTCTATTCCTTGCAAGAGTCCCAAGCTCCTGCAGGTGTGTGGTAGTTCTAGTTACTTTTCCACCACTCAGAAGGTGGAAACAAGAGGGGTTGTTATAGCCCAGCCTTGCATTCAAGGGCGGAATCATTTCTCACAAGAAACCAGGAACTGTGAGGACCTCTGAGCCTCAAAATGTGTCCCAGCACCATTGCTCCTGACATCCTCTATTATTTTCAATGTCTCTCCAGTTAGACCCCTCCCAGTTAATGGCCAGCAGTAGTGTGCCACTGTCTGCGCTGCATGTGGTTTGCACATGAGTCCGAACCCAAGGGAGCTGAAGACACCTACTGAACATAGAAGGAGAAACGCTCCTTCCCAGGCCACTCACAGTGGGAGCTGAAAACAAGGCATGACACAATACACACGAAGAAGTGAGCCACTGTCCCAGGCCTCTGGGCAATGTTAATTACACCGCCCACAGCATAAGACAAGAATAGGAGACAGGAAAGGAGAGATGCTTGGTAAGGCTTAACAGAAAAAAAAAAAATCTCATATTTTCCATGTACTCAGTAACAAGTTCTATCATCCAGCCAATTTTCAGCTTAATTGAGGAGGTTTATAAAAATCATCCAACAAGATAGATGGTTTGTTAGGCAACTTAATATATAGACTCTTATTTGGACAGGAAGATGCACATAAAATGAAGAATACTTCCAATGTGAAAGGAGCAAGGAATCTGTATTTGTGTTGACTTTTAGGAACTCATGGAGAAGAATAAAGACAGGAGAGATGAGGGATGAGGAAGGGCCCTACTAAAGGTAAAAATGCATTTAATTAATTATTCACATGACTAATCATAATGATAATAAAGAAAATAGAAAAAGCAGAAAGTGGGCCAGAGTTGGAAAAAGATGATTATTTTTATACCGAAGAAGAAAAGGGTAATGAGAGCTGTGTGGTACAAGGGCTGGAAGCATATATCAAAAGGTTACTTTAGAACTGGGAGTTTATGATTAATTGAAGAGGTATTCAAATGGAAATTCCATGTTAACTTTAGTAGTTATAAAGGCACAGAGAAAAAGAATAACCTATTAGCTATTTGAATTCCTAAAGTGGCTTTCTCGTAGGATTCATGCCTTTTTTGTTGTTGTTGCTTATCTTGAATTAAACACACTTGTTTACTGCTAATCAGTACAAACTTAACCACATTCTATTCCTCGAACGGTAAGTTACACTGGAAAGATGATAGATTTGGGAACTCAGAGACTGGGGTTTGAATCCCAGTTCTGCTGGGATTTTATTCAAAAAGGTTTGAGGCAAGTTACTTAATCTCTCTGAGTTTTATTTTTTCTGCTCATCTGTAAAATAGATATAAGAGTAACAAACAATTGGTACTCTTGTGAAAATTATAAATAGTCACTGTCAGTCATGGGTACCCAATAATGTTCAATGAGCTGCAGCAATAATTACTCCACAATTGCAAATATTGTTTTTGTAGTGACAGCAAACTTTTAAGATTTACCTTGAAATGGATCAGAAAATAAGTAACGCAACAATCCAGAATAGTTTTTGTATTTGAATTGCCTAAGCTGGGTCAAGGGCAGTTATGTTATGTCTATGATTGATGTTCGAGTGTGGAAAATTCTCAAAAGAGCACAAGCTGCATATTACAAAGTTTCCAGTTTTAGAGACTCCTTGGAGAAGGTCACTTAAATTGGTTAGTAGCCATAATATGCAAAACATTAGGATGGAATCTTCACAGACAGTGAGAACGTGCATACCAAGGCTAATTCCAAAATTATGTCAGCAGCTAGTCTTCTGCTGTTCTCTTTTAGAGCTGGTGCATGAACTAGCATCCTAAGTATATCACCCACTCAATCATATAGGTATGTGACAGTGTGTTACTCTTTTTTTTTTTTTTTTTTACTGTTTGAATTCTTTTTTTTTTTTTTATGCTTTAGGTTTTAGGGTACATGTGCACAATGTGCAGGTTTGCTACATATGTATCCATGTGCCATGTTGATTTCCTGCACCCATTAACTCATCATTTAGCATTAGGTGTATCTCCTAATGCTGTCCCTCCCCCCTCCCCCCACCCCACCACAGTCCCCGGAGTGTGATGTTCCCCTTCCTGTGTCCATGAGTTCTCATTGTTCAATTCCCACCTATGAGTGAGAACATGTGGTGTTTGGTTTTTTGTCCTTGTGATAGTTTACTGAGAATGATGTTTTCCAGTTTCATCCATGTCCCTACAAAGAACATGAACTCGTCATTTTTTATGGCTGCATAGTATTCCATGGTGTATATGTGCCACATTTTCTTAATCCAGTCTATCGTTGTTGGACATTTGGGTTGGTTCCAACTCTTCGCTATTGTGAATAGTGCCGCAATAAACATATGTGTGCATGTGTCTTTATAGCAGCATGATTTATAGTCCTTTGGGTATATACCCAGTAATGGGATGGCTGGGTCAAATGGTATTTCTAGTTCTAGATCCCTGGGGAATCGCCACACTGACTTCCACAATGGTTGAACTAGTTTACAGTACCACCAACAGTGTAAAAATGTTCCTATTTCTCCACATCCTCTCCAGCACTTGTTGTTTCCTGATTTTTTAATGATGGCCATCAGAGTGAACAGGCAACCTACAGAATGGGAGAAAATTTTTGCAACCTACTCATCTGACAAAGGGCTAATATCCAGAATCTACAGTGAACTCAAACAAATGTACAAGAAAAAAACAAACAACCCCATCAAAAAGTGGGCAAAGGACATGAACAGACACTTCTCAAAAGAAGACATTTATGCAGCCAAAAAACACATGAAGAAATACTCATCATCACTGGCCATCAGAGAAATGCAAATCAAAACCACAGTGAGATACCATCTCACAGCAGTTAGAATGGCCATCATTAAAAAATCAGTGTGTTACTCTTAACGGCTTGGAGACAAGTTTTAAATGTAAAGGTTCTTACTCAAGAAGAGTATGGCATTTGAATGTAGGTGACACCTTTGGAAATTCCCAATTTTTAAAAGCTACTTCTCTAATCTGTTGGTAAGAATTTTCTATGAGGATCTGTTATATCCATCCTTTTCACAACTTTTCACAAAGTAACCACGTGTTACCTAAAAGACTTAAATTGTATCACTGTTTCATTCTTAACCAGTATACTTGGTATTCTCAAATTCTCAGATTTACTGGTGCAAGAATGTATATATGTTTTCAAATAATCCTGGTATTTTACAAATAGGCTGACAATCTCAAAACTTCTTCCCCCTGCCTTGCTGAATGGGAAAAATATTCAGTTTTCCTTGGAATTATTGTTGCCATCCTTGGATGCCTGGCACTTAGATAGGGAACATGTAATCGCATTACAATGTATCTGAAGTTATTCAAATGAAAACCAAATTATCTTTTTGTGAGTGTTGTATGGAAAACTATACTTTGCATGCAGAATGTTGCCTCTTTCTCCCCCTTTTTGATATAATAAAGGGCCAGGACACCTTAATACAACCCGTGATGATAATAACAGTATTTAGTGAGCATTTTGCAAGTCATAAACCTGCAATTTATCTCATTTCTTTTTTGTGCACGCTTCCATTATTTTCAAAACAATCCCCAATTTATAATGTGGAAACTGAGCCTCAGAAAAGCCCACTGACAGGTCCAAGGCCAAATTGTTAGTCAACAATAGGGCTAGCACTAAAAGTCAGATCTTCTCATTTCAAGTGTAACAGAATTTGCTCTTCTTCATGTTGTCTTTGTTTACTTATTCACAGGTTCATTGGTTTATTCAGCAAACATTTACTGAATGTGTGCTGTATACCGGGCACTGTGACAAGCCCTCAAAATACGAATTGCAAATGGATCTCATTACAAAGAAGCTCACTTTGTGGTGAATGAATGGCAATAGCTCATTGTAGTAAGTATGGTGGGAACAGAGGGGGGATGGAGCAATGGCAGGGATAAGGAGGCAATGGTCATGAAAATTGCCCTAAAGAAGATGATACCAGGGGGGCAGCAGGGAAGAGACCCCACACAATTGCTTCCAACAGCAGGCAGCCTGCCCTGGTCTTGCCAGTGTGCCCAACCAAGGTTTTCATTATCTGAGTGCCAAGACACGGAAAAGATGGGAATACCTCAGCCTGAGGTCAAGGTGAAGAGGAGTTCCTGAGATGAACAAGTGGAGAGAAGCAGCCCAAGGAGAGGGATGAGCCGTATGAAAGTGCAATGTCTTGACTCCTCTGGGAAAGTGTTTGAGTTTTTGTTTGAGCTGAAACAATTGGAGAATATGAAAGGGCAGCTGGAAAATGAACCGAGAGAGATCAGCAGAGACCAGGCATTGAGGGGTTTGTGGTTCTGTGTGCCAAGATAAGGAAAGTGAATTCTATCCTGACAGGCATGGGGAGTCACTCGCTAATATTTAAATAACAGGATCAGATTTGGATGTTGGAAAGATTCCTCTTGCCCTGGTGGAAGACCAGATTGAAGGAGCCAGGCGGGATCATGGCAGGAGCCTAAGGGAGACGTGAGGAGTCCTGGGGATTAAGGGAGTAGCAGGGGGGATGGAAAGGCAAAATTCGAGAGATATTTACAGGAGAGACTTGTGGAATGACCACATGGAGTTGGGGGAGTGGGAGCTGGGAGTCTGAAACGTTTCTCAGATTTCTGCCTTGGGTGACTGGGTGGTTGGCAATGGCATTGTCTGAGGAAGGGGGGCAAGGAAGAAGGCCAAGCTTCACTTTGAAGGATGCAGGACATAAAGTGTTTGATTTGGATGTGTTGAGAGTATGTGGTGTTTTCAGGACCTTCCTGTGTAGCTGTTGATGTACTCAGAGATGTCTGATGCAGCTCTTTGCAAAAAGAAAACCACGATGTGAAATTACTTAGCAACATATTTGGAAAGACAGCGTGTTTTGATATTTTCTCCTCAATGCATTCCTTTTAATGTGGAAAGTCAGTCACATATAGAAAAAAAAAGAGGTATGTAAATCAATCAATCAATAAGAGTTTTATATAAATGTAACTACAGTATAATATCTTACCACATAGATCTAAATATTTTTCCATATGCTCAGCTAATATTATTCAACATGTGATTTTAAAAAAGTGTAAAATACCAGTCTTGAAAGATGAATTATTTAAAAATATTTATTAGTCACACATCCTTAATCCATACTCTATTTACTCTCAGAAAGAAACGTACACCCAAAGGGTGAAGCAGAAAGTAATAGTTTCCTTAAGTGAAGAAACAGAAAGAACAGAGGGTCTGTCTGGCGAGCGGCCAGTCAGAGAATATTGAAAAGCTAGAAGTCTCAAGGCAAATCTCTACTAATCCATCTTTTACCAAAGTTCTCACTTAAAGTCCCACCTTTTGACATGAAATATTTAATAGGAGTTTTATTTTAGCCACAAAGTGCCCTTAAAAATTTAATATTGGACCCCATACTAGACTAAAAGAAGAAGTTATTCAGTGACTGAAAAGAAACATGTATGTTAAAAAGAAAAGGAGAAGAAAAAAGGGACTTGTGGAAAGTGCAAAGAAGTTAAAGAGAATTTCTATTGAAAACCAAAAGTTAATGACAACACAAAGCTCCTTTCTTATTGAGGACAGATGCTTCATGAAGAATGAATATGTCGATAAAGTTCACTTGCTATTGGCATATGGAACCACAGTTGTAATCTATTGAAATGGCACAAAGACAAAAAAAAATTTTTTTAAACCCACAAAATACAAATAAACAACAACAAAAAAGGCTTTCTTATAGAAAGAGACTCCATTTAATTGGCTTCCACACGCACCTTCCCAGTTTCAATTCAGCTCCCTAACATGGGAATAACTCCCTCAGAAAGATGGTCTTTGGGGTGCATGCGTGATGTTCATTTGTCTTGCATCTAAAAATTAGAACGTAACAAGCTTCTAATCATCACTTGTTAATTTGAAACAAAAAAATTCTTCTTTCCATTAAAAGCAGATTGTAGTAAGAATTCAGCATTCTCCAAGGTCATATGCTATTGGCAAAGCTCAGAAAAACCTTGTAGTCCAACTTGCTTATGTTCAGCTGTGTTTACTTAGACTTAACTTGACAAAGTCTGCCTCTGATTATACAGAGCAGTCATCTGCTCGCAGATAAATAGATATTACACAAACTTTTGGAGGGAATGACATTTGGCCTCCATAATTCTGGAATAATTTACTATGTACCCTCAACTTAAAACAACAAAATGATTCACAATATGTTTTTGGGATTGAAACATAAATATTTCATTTTACAAAGGGAGCAGTCTCTATGACCTTTATGGATTTTAGATGATTTACTAACAAAGTATGGTATTACTTTGGAAGGTGTAGAGTAGCCCTAAAACAGGCAGTTTCAGGCAACATTTATTTCAGTCTTCTCAATAACCATCAAGATTTCAAGGAATTTCTGTAAACAAACTGTCACTTAAAGAAAATAACTTTCCATCAATTTTTGCAACAAGTCTCCAGAACAGAACATGCATATAAAAATAAGAGTTAACTAAATTATTTCCAGAGACTACATCTTGGAGTAATGTTTACACTATCAGTAAAAAGCAAAAGCTCAATGTTTTACCACTGTATCTTACACTAAATGCAAAATTGTGCTTTTGGAATAATGTAAACCATTTCCGCTGAATAGAGCCTGTTCTTCATTACCCAGGAATCAATTCTGGCCCTTCATGCTTTCTTAGCTTGCTGTTATATCTACATAACAAAGGATAGACATACTTTCCTCTTTAAACTAAGAGTGTTTCGAAGGTGGAAGTACTTATTATATTCCCTAGTGATCAATCAGTAAACCGATCAACCAACAGATTTTCATTGCATTTCGTTAACAGCTAGTAATACAGTAGTGAACAAGAGGAAGGTGGTTTGTGTCCTCTGAAGTTTTCTTAGCGAGAAAAATCATCCATTAAACACATACTCTCATTTTCTAGGTTGTTCATTCTAATTTATACAATAATAAAATGTTTTCCTCTACCAAAATTAACACGTTGTCTTCCCTGAATCCTGTTCCGTAATTTTTAAAAAAAATTTTAATTTTTTTGGGTACACAGTAGGTGTATGTACCTATTTTATTATTGAATAAACTTAGGGATGAAGCCCTTCATTTGGAGTAGTGGTCTGTTAAAGTAGCCACAAATGATTTCCTAGGCTGGATGCCTCTAGCAGTTCAGGCTATGTCTACAAAGGGGTTAAGTTTTTAATGGATTCACTTAATTGTTTCTATTTTGACTTTTATTCTAATTTACTAAATCTGCTTTGATAAGCACTCTGTGAAGTTAGCTAACATAAGTGATGACACTGCTACTGTTGGAACAATTGCTACTTAACGTTTTAATAAACAAGGGTTTTCAAAGGACTTTCCCTCTAAAGAACTGAAGCAGTGCACATCACGGCACACAGCGCATTCTCACGTGATTTTATCTCATGTTTGAGCTTTGAGAGTCACAAAAGATGATTTTATATATCTATGTATAAAATTATAAAATATAACAGATTTTGCTATAGATAATATATATAAAATACATAAGTATATAAAAGATTAAAATTATTATACATAAAAGATGTATAAATATATATAATATATAAAAATATATAAAAGATATATTATATTTAATATCTTTGTATGTTTATTTAGATATATAGATATAAAATAATGTATAAATGTATATATAATATAAATTATTGTTTTTAATATTAAAATAATTAATAATATATTTATATATTATATTAATATGTTATTGTATATTATATAAATATATTAATTTATATTTATATTACATATTATATTGTATAGAGAAATATATATTATATAAATTATAATATAAATAAACATAATATAAAAAGAAGTTTACAGTTATTTTGTGTGTGTGTATATATATGTATATATATGTATATATATACACACACACAAAAAAAAGAAGGAATGTTTTCAAATGTACATGTATATATATATATATATACACACACATATAAACACACACAAAGAAGGAATATGTTTTTAAATGTACATATATATATATATACACACACACACAAACACACACACACAAAAAGAAGGAATATGTTTTCAAATATGCTTTCCTTTAAGGTCAGTAAGCTAATCCACAGCCTTGTCTGGAGACTGGAACGTCCTCCTCCTACCAGTCTCCAGGAGAGAATACATTAAGACCTCATTAGCTTTCAGTGCAAAACTGATCTCCACTCCTTCCACAAAGGGCAAATTCCTCCTATTCGAAGTTAGCTGTAGAACTGAATCCAGGAAAATGAGGGAGTACGAAACTCTCTTCTGAAGCCAGGCACAGACAAAGCCAAAAGCATCTCCCAAAGCCACTGATAGGCCAGGAAGCCAAGGGAAAAGGCGGCTGCTGCTGGAAAAACAACTTTCCCAGCTGGATACAAGGTCCTAAGAGAGAGAGCTGTCTAAATAGGAAGGTTAGTGGTATTAGGAAACACACGGACGTACCAATGACCACACATACTACTTTGCAAGCTAGATGCCTGCATGGGAGGTGCAGGGCGGGGGCAGCTGATATGTAACTAAAACCCTTGAAGGAGTGAAGCCACTTGCTGGGTGGTTTCTTACAAAGGAAAAGCAAATTTGCAAATTTTATCAGATTGGACCAGGACACAAAACTCTGCACAGAAACTAGTTATGGAAGCTCGTTTTTCAAAAGGAATGCAAACATCCTACATACCGAAGTTATTATACATTCAGTCAAGGCTCTCAGGCAGCAGTGTTGTGTCTAAGGGTGAAAGAAGAACCACTGTCCTATCTCTAGACATGCAGTTCATTCTCTACCAAATTTAACGCAAGAGAAGGAAAGAGAAGGAAATTTAATGCAGGATCGCAGATCAGAATTAGTTTGCAGAAGACTTACAGCTGAATCAAACTTACATGGCCTTCTCAATGTTAACCAAAGTGGAGGGGTGGGCGGAAGAAAGGAAAGATTTTCACAACTGAAAATCTTGAAAAATCTCCTATATTTTCTGGTTTCATTTTTCCCAGAATTGAAGCACCACAAAATAACAACATGCCAGTGCACTCACTTCCAGCTCAGTCAGGAAGTGCTGAGGTACATAAACATTTTTTATTTCACTTTTTTACAAGAAGGTGACCAACATTTTCTTAGGCTTCCAAAAAGCTTCAGGTTTGGAATACATTTTGGTTAAATGTCAGCAAAGGAATTTGCTCATCGTTCAAAAAACACTTTTTCTTTCCAGCCTTGGAGTATATGTAGAAAATGGAATTACAAAAAGGCGCAGGACCACAAAGGGAAGTCCAGTTTTATAATTCCTAAAAGAGTGCCGTAGAAGAGCATTCTCTGTAGGAGGAAATAGGAATAACACAGAACTCTTATATAGCACAGTTTACCAAGTGCTTTCTCCATCGTTATCATATTGGAAACTTGAAAGAGCCCTGGGAGTTAGGTATTTGTATTGACTTCATTTTATAGAAATGAATGTAAATCAGAGAAATTAAATGTTTCACCTAATGTTTTTCAGTGATTGGCAGAGGGAAAAATTGGAACCCAGGTCCTCAAAGTCTAAAACCATAATCTGAGCAGGCATTGATTGAAACCCGAAGGCCAGCAACTTACATAACACCATTAAGGTCAATGGAAGTATAATTCAATGCAATAAGCTAGAGAAAGATATCTATGGCAAAAAAAAAAAAAAAAAAAATCAAAGAGGTGGTAAAATCATCACTCTTTGCAAATATGATTGTATTGCTAGAAAACACAGAAAAATCAACTAAAAGACTTCCAAGTTGGCAGGGCTTGGTGGCTCATACCTGTAATCCCAACACTTTGGGAGGCCATAGCAGGCGGATCACTTGAGGTCAGGAGTTCATGACCAGCCTGGCCAACACGGTGAAACCCCATCTCTACTAAAAAATACAAAAATTATCCAGGCATGGTGGCGTGCACCTATAATCCCAACTACTCGGGAGGCTGAGGCAGGAGAGTTGCTTGAACCCAGGAGATGGAGGTTTCAGTGAGCTGAGACTGCACCATTGCACTCCAGCCTGGGCGACACAGTGAGACTCTGTATCCAAAAAAAGACTACCAAAAGGGTAAGCAAATTTATGATTGTAGCAAAATACAAGAAAACACAGAAAAATAAACTAAAAGACTACCAAAATGATAAGCAAATTTATGATGGTGGCAGAATACAATATTAATATATATAAATGTATGGCTTTTTTATATAAAAAGCAGTTAGAAAATGCGATGGAAGAAAGGACCTGCTTATAACAATAAAACAAACAGATAAAATGCATAGGGATAATTTTATAAGAAGTGTTCAAGGCCAATTTAGAACATCTTAAAACATTGTTAAAAGTGACATAAGAAGACATGAACAGACATACCAAGTGTTTGGATAAGAGGACTCTACATCCTAGAAATATTGATTTTTCTATAATTATTTTGTAAATGTAACACAATTTCATTAAAAATAACAAAAGGATTTTTTAAATAGACAAGTTGTCCCTAAAGTTAATATGCAAAAATAAGCAAGACTGGCTAGAAAAACTATGAAAAAAGAACAATGAGGAAGAATAAGCACAACCAGACATTAAACATATTCTAAAATCTCCATAATTAAAACAGCATAGGACAGAAACACGAGTAAAAAGAAAAGTTAATAGAAGAGAATAGAAAGACAAGACCAAAGAAAAATTAGTAGAAGAAAATAGAAAGACAAGACCAACTCAATTTAAAATATGGTATTTCCAATTAGGGAGGACAAGAAAGACTGGACAATAAATGGTGTTAGAATAACTGTGTAACTGTGGAAAAAAATAAAGTTGGACATTTTTGTCACCCATATTATACTATACCTCAAACTAAGATATTCCAAATTGATGAAAGATGTGAAGTGAAAATTGAGACCATAGAAATCCTTGAAGAAAAGTTGCAATACTCCCTTTAAAGTTTTAAAATGAGGAAGTTCTTGCTATCACTTAAATTCTAAAAGCTATAAAAAATAATCAGTGTAATTACATTTCAAAATGGCTACATAAGGAAAAAATCTTTATTAAAATAAGTATATACAATGATATATAACTAATTTGGTCAAAATATTTGTTAATGAATATTACAGGCTCATCTCCCTCCATAAAGAGCTGTTCAAATTAATAAAACATTATCCATGAGAGTCTGTATCAAAAGAAATATGAGTATGTGTGCACAGGAAAATGGAATTACGAATGGCCCTTAAACATAGAGAGGTGCTCAGATTCATTCTTCACCAATCAGATGGATAAAATAATTAATGAGTTTAATGACACTGCATCTAGAGGCTGTAAGGAAACAAGGATTCTCATCCTTAGTGAGTGCAAACTGATTCCGAGCCTACAGAGAGCTATTTGGAATTGGGATTGAATGCTACGCAGCTGTAAAAAAAAGAATGTGAATGCTCTCCATGTGCTATTATGGAAACATCTCTAGCATACATTATTAAATTTAAAATCTCAAAGTAAAGGGATATAAACCTGTTTTTTGGTTGGTTTGTTTTGTACAGAGTGAGTCTCACTCTGTCACCCAAGCTGGAGTGCAGTGGCACGGTCATACCTCACTGCAGACTGAAACTTCTGGGCTTAAGTGATCCTACTGCCTCGGCCTCCTGAGTAGTTGGGACTACAGGTGTGCACCACCATGCCTGGCTGATTTTTAAATTTTTTGTAGAGACAAAGTCTCACTATGGTGCCCAGGCTGGTCTTGAACTCATGGCCCCAAGCAATCCTATCACTTCGGCCTCCCAGAGTGCTGAGAATACAAGTGTAAGCCACCATGTCCAGCCATATGCTACCTTTTTAAAAAATGTAAAACAAAGTAATTTTTTATTGTTAGTACACAGTACCAACTGTGGCTATCACTATTGTTTTTTTCTGGCTATGAGATAAATACACTAGTCATCATAGTCCAAATCAAAGACAAATAATTCTAGCCTATTAGCAGCCTGTATGATCTGAAATCGTTTTGATGAAGACTTTCTTTAAAAAATTGTGGTAAAATATACATAACATAAAATGTATCGTTTTAACTATTTTTAACTGTGCAGTTCTGTGGCATTAAGTACATTCACATGGTTGTGCAATCATTACCACTACCCATCTCCAGAAATATTTTCACCTTCGAGACTGAAACTTGATATTCATTAAACTATCACTCCTCATTCCTCCCTCCCCCAGCCGTGGGTGACCACCGTTTTTTTCTGTCTCTATGAATTTGACTATTCTAGGTACCTCATATAAATGGAACCATACAATATTTGTCATTCTGTGACTGACTTATTTCACTTAGCACAATGTCTTGAAAGTATATCTATGTTGTAGCATGTGTCAGAATTTCCTTCCTCTTTAAGGCTGAATAATATTCATATATATATATATTTGTCCATTCTTCTGTCAATGGACGACTGGGCTGCTTCCACGTTTTGATTGTTATAAATAATGCTGCTACAAACGTGGGTATATAAATATTTGCTTCAGTCCCTGCCTTTAACTCTTGCTGGTATGTACCCAGAAGGTGCATTGCTGGATCATATGACAACTCTATTTTTAATTTTTTGAAGAAACACCATACTGTTTTCCATAGCTGTACCATTTACAATCCCAGCAGTGCTCAAGGGTCCTGATTTTTTCCCCATCCTTGCCAACCCGTGTTAATTTCTGTGTCTGTGTGTGTGTGGGTAATAATAGCCATCCTAGTGGGTGTGAGGCGGTGTATCATTGTAGTTTTCATTTGCGTTTCTCTAATGATTGGTAATGCTGAACATCCTTTCATGTGCTTGTTAACTATTTGTATATCTTCTTTGGAAAAATGTCTATTTAAGCCCTTTGCTCATTTTAATCGAGGTGTTTGGTTTTTTTGTTGTTGAGTTGAATAGCCTACCTTTGATATAAAAGCGAGGAGAAGAAGAATCTATATTTACACTTGCTCTTAAATCCATAAAGAATCTCTGTAAGAATACAATAAAAGTTAAATATTTTAAAGATGTATTTAGATGAGATCTCTCTGTCTCATGCTGTATGCACCCTGTATTTCTGTGTGGCATTTTGCACACTTCCTTGTTCTATGCTCATCTACCACAAAGTACTGTTTGTCATGGTCACTGCGTCAGCCCCAACTCACAGCAGAAAGGATTCTCAATGATTATTTGTTAACAGATTGACGAACTGATGGGGAGAGATTAATTTAATACTTTAGCATACAGCATGTTATTAAGATGCTAAACTGTCTGATGACAAAATAGCAGTCCCTTTGGAAAGCAAAAAGATGTGCCCCAGGGGATTAAAAAAGTGGGGTCAGGACTGCATTATGACTTTCATCAGCTCTAGGTACTTGTGCTTTGGTGTGCCCTTTCCTACATAAAAAAAATTAAAAATGATATTTTACAAATGCATTGGTCTATAGGTGTATATAATCCAGGCTTATGATGTATTCATTATTATTGTATTCATTTTTCTTGTGATTAAAAAAATTGAAATTGAAACATTTTCATGGGCCCTAGGCACCATGCTACTCTGCCTAACTAGGGAAGTTGGCCTTGGGTAAGGTAACCCAGGAAAAAGTAGTGGGTGTGGGTATCTCTTAAAGAAATCAGGTCAAATCAAAACCACAATGAGATACCATCTCACACCAGTTAGAATGGCCATCATTAAAAAGTCAGGAAACAACAGGTGCTGGAGAGGATGTGGAGAAATAGGAACACTTTTACACTGTTGGTGGGACTGTAAACTAGTTCAACCATTGTGGAAGTCAGTGTGGTGATTCCGCAGGGATCTAGAACTAGAAATACCATTTGACCCAGCCATCCCATTACTGGGTATATACCCAAATGATTATAAATCATGCCGCTATAAAGACACATGCACACGTATGTTTGTTGTGGCACTATTCACAATAGCAAAGAGTTGGAACCAACGCAAATGTCCAACAACGATAGACTGGATTAAGAAAATGTGGCACATATACACCATGGAATACTATGCAGCCATAAAAAATGATGAGTTCACGTCCTTTGTAGGGACATGGATGAAACTGGAAAACATCATTCTCAGTAAACTATCGCAAGGACGAAAAACCAAACACCGCATGTTCTCACTCATAGGTGGGAATTGAACAATGAGAACTCATGGACACAGGAAGGGGAACATCACACTCCGGGGACTGTTGTGGGGTGGGGGGAGGGGGGAGGGACAGCATTAGGAGATATACCTAACGCTAAATGACGAGTTAATGGGTGCAGCAAAACAATATGGCACATGGATACATATGTAACAAACCTGCACATTGTGCACATGTACCCTAAAACCTAAAGTATAATAATAAAAAAAATAAAAAATAATAAAATAAAATAAAACAAAGGAATAGAGTAGAAAAAGAAAAAAAGAAATCAGGTCTGTAATGCCCAAGGTCGTGGTCCTGGGTAATTAGGAGGCAACGTGAGGATGCGGGAACCCAGCACTGCTGTGGAAAGGAGAGGTATTAATAAAAGCAACATAAAAATTCAGCCGCTTCCAGGCTTGCCACACTGCATCCACACTGCTGCATCCTCTCTGACAGTTACCGGCGGCAACACTTAGCATGCATTGGCACTAAGTATGGGTTAGTTCTGCAAAGCTAACTTAAGAAGTTTTGAATTTCAAAGAAAAATGAAAATAAAATAGAACTTTCCTTCCACCCAAACTGAAATGTTCCTCTAGCTAATCCATTTGTGTTTTTAAGGGAATTTTATTTTTTAAAAAGCGTATTTTTCTAAATGGAAGCTTATATCCTCTAAACAAAAATGCTTCTGTTTGAAAGTACAGTGACTTATGTCATACAAGTGTAGATGAAATTAAACAGGTCTCTGCATTATTCTATCAGAAGTGAACAGGTTAAACCAAAGCCAACTTTGTATCCTTAAAATAGTGGGAGAGTGGGATATGGTAAACTTTATACATTTTCTAAATAACGTTCTTCTACATTTTGTTCTTAAAGAAGGAAACTGTGACTTCTCTTAGTTGATTTAATTTAAAAAAAAAAAAACTAAGAAATCCTTCCAACCAGAGAATATTGAAATATTTAACAGCCAGTATGGCATTCGCACCAAACAATCACGAGAGATGCTGGTTGTAGAGAGCTCAGAGCGACCACTGGTGCATCCTGGCAAGTATCTCACCCCTTGTAAAAAGTACTTTACTTCTCACTTCACACTTTTTTTCCCCTGGTTTAGCTCACTGACCATCACAAGGCCTTCTCCTGTATACCTAAGCCCACAGAAATTAATAATGGTTTATTGTGCACCATTAATTTATTTGTTCATTTATTCATCTTTACATTTTCTATTTCTTTAATGCATCAAAAAATTGACTATAGGCAGGGTGCGGTTGCTCACGGCTGTAATCCCAGCACTTTGGGAGGCCAAGGTGGGCAGATCACGAGGTCAGGAGATTGAGACCATTCTGACCAACATGGTGAAACCCCATCTCTTTTAAAATAAAAAAAATTAGCTGGGCGTGGTGGCGTGCACCTCTAGTCCCAGCTACTTGGGAGGCTGAGGCAAGAGAATCACTTGAACCCGGGAGGCAGAGGTTGCAGTGAGCCAGGATGACACCACTGCACTCTAGCCTGGGTGACATAGCGAGACTTCTTCTCAAAAAAAAAAAAAAAAAAAAAATCGACTATATGCCAGATAATATGTCAGGTACCAGGGATGAATGAGACAAATCTATACAGTTGGAACTCCATGTCTGCATCTGCAGATCCAACCAACAGTGAATTGAAAAATATTTGGAAAAAAATAAACAATAGGCCGGGCGCGGTGGCTCACGCTTGTAATCCCAGCACTTTGGGAGGCCGAGGCGGGCGGATCACGAGGTCAGAAGATCGAGACCATCCTGGCTAACATGGTGAAACCCCGTCTCTACTAAAAATACAAAAAATTAGCCGGGTGCGGTGGCGGGCGCCTGTAGTCCCAGCTACTCGGAAGGCTGAGGCAGGAGAATGGTGTGAACCCAGGAGGCAGAGCTTGCAGTGAGCCGAGATAGTGCCACTGCAGTCTGGCCTGGGCGAAAGAGCGAGACTCCGTCTCAAAAAAAAAAAACAAAAAAACAAAAAAACAAAAAAATAAACAATAAAAAACAACAATACCGGTTGGGTGCAGTGGCTCACACCTGTAATCCCAGCACTTTGGGAGGCTGAGGCAGGTGAATCACCTGAGGTCAGGAGTTCGAGACCAGCCTGGCCAGCATGGCGAAAACCCGTCTCCACTAAAGATAAAAAAATTAGCCAGGCATGGTGGTGGGCGCCTGTAATCCCAGCTACTTGGGAGGCTGAGGCAGGAGAATCACTTGAACCCAGGAGGTGGAGGTTGCAGTGAGCCGAGATTGTGTCACTGCACTCCAGCCTGGGTGACAAAGAGAGACACTGTCTCAAAAGAAAAAAGTAAATTAATAAATAAACAACAATTCAACAAAAAATACAGATAAAAATACAGTTTATAATACAAAAAAATACAAATTAAAAATAGCAATTATTTCCACAGCATTTACATTGTATTAGGTACTATAAGTGATCTAACAAATTAAAAATAGCAATTATTTCCACAGCATTTACATTGTATTAGGTACTATAAGTGATCTAGAGATGATTTAAAGGATACAGGGGGATGCGTGCAGGTCACATGCAAATACTATGCCATTTTACATAACAGACTTGAGCATCTGTGGATTTTGGTATTGGTGGCAGAAGCAGGGTAAGTTCCTGGAACCAAGCCTCCCAAGATACGGAGGGACGACTGTACTATAGGGTAGTCAACATTTAACGAGGGGAACAAACCAGTTCTTCGCACTGATTTCTGGTAGGACTGGTAACAATAGCAAAACAAGGGTGAGCTGATCTGAAGATGTGGCTCTGTTCTACATGTGTGAGTGGCCAGGAAGACAGCAGGGCTTCCTGAAGATGAAGATTCTGTGCCCCTCTGGAGTGGGGTTAAAGGGATACCAGCCAGTTTTAAGCCAAATTAAACTCTGACTTCCCTCTCGATGCCTCTTCTTTAACATGAGTTATAATAAAAGCCCTTTCCATAAATTTCCTTCCACCACCACCATTTGGGAAACCCCATGACTCTAAGGCAGTGCTGTCAGTAGAATTATAAGCTACATGCAAACCACGTAAGTAATTTAACATGTTCTAGTAGATGCATTTACAGTAGAAAGAAAAAGGTGAAAGTATTTTTAATAAAATATTTTATTTAACCCAATATATACAAAATAGTATCATTTTAACATGTAATTAGTATAGAAATTATCAATGAGATATTTTCCATGCTTTCTTTTCTCATATATTTAAACATATCTCAATTTGGACTAGTCATATTTCATGTGCTGGTTTCCCTCATGTGGCTATTGGCTACCATATCAGACAGCACAATTCTAAGAGCTCTCTAGGAAGAATGAACAAGTGAACCACTCTGTGGGCTGTTCCTTAAATCTCATAGTGACATAGTGAATTCTGAGGATGCCTCAGAAGTTCAGAGATATCATAGTTTCCTATAGCATTCCTGTGGAAGCAGAGATTCCTAGAACTGTCCTGCGATGAAAAAGTTGAAGATGAGCTAGGGCTTGATTTGTGGCCATGTACTTTGCTTCCTATTCTTGATCCCTGGTTTAAAGGAACTTCTTATTCTGGATTCACTACTGACTGGTCACAAGGACTGGATTCCCCCTCTCACCAGCTCATCTTTAGTTTCTACATTAGCATGAGAAGGACACACTCCCCAGTGTCCTCCAATAGATCAATCAGAGAGTAAGCTAAAGCCTAGGACCCACAGAAGGGACTCCTCCTCTGCGGGCAGCATGGGCAAGGCTAATTCCCAGTTTGAGAATTTCTACCTTTTCCACACAACTGCAGAATTGGCAATGGGTCTAATTCCATTTCTGGCCTATCTCTAACTCCATATTTCTGCTAGTTTTTTATTTTTTATTTTTATTTATTGATTGATTGATTGAGATAAAGTCTTGCTCTGTCACCCAGTCTGGAGTGCAGTGGTACGATCTTGGCTCACTGCAACTTCCACCTCCTTGGTTCAAGTGATTTTTGTGCCTCAGCCTCCAAGTAGCTGGGAATAGAGGCATGAGTCACTGCATATGGCTAATTTTTGTATTTTTAGTAGAGACGGGGTTTCACCATGTTGGCCAGGGTGGTCTCAAACTCCTGACCTCAAGTGATCTGCCTGCCTCGGCCTCCCAAATTGCTGGGATTACAGCCGTAAGCCACTGTGCTCAGCCAGTTTTTGTTTCTAAACATTTGTGCTTACCAATTATATTTATAAGTCATATCATTGGACTGGCAAGAGTTTCCTTTAGAAACGTGTTCAATCTTAGCCTAATCATATCATTACTTTTCAAGTAAGATGATAATAATTTTTTGTACTATCCAATCACAGGTATGAACAAAACTAGATGTGCTAGAATACCCTGGAAACAGAGATAAATCCCAGGCAACAGTGCTTTAAAGTCACAGACCATCAACAAAAAGAGAAGCTTCATCACTGGGAAAAGAATGCATCTCTTGGAATAACATAGCTTCAAATTTGAATCAAATTAAAAATATGTTAATATTTTAAAACGCTTCTTTCCTAAAAGCACTATCTACTTTTAAAATGCTATTTTATGTCATTATCTATTCTTATTTCATAATTGTCACTTTTTTCTTTTTTATTTTCTTTCTTCCTTTCCTTCTTTCCCTTTCTTTCTTTCTTTCTTTCTTTCTTTCTTTCTTTCTTTCTTTCTTTCTTTCTTCCCTTGTCTTTCTTTCTTTCTTTCTTTTCTTCTTTTTTTTCTGGGTCTTGCTTTATTGTCCAGGCTGCAGCGCATTGGCACAATCATAGCTCACTGCAGCCTCGAACTCCTGGGCTCAAGTGACCCTCCTGCCTCAATCCCTCCCCAGTAGCCAAAACTACAGGTGCCCACCACTGTGCTCAGCTAATTTTTAAAACTTTTTTTTATAGAGATGGGGTCCCAGTATGTTGCCCAGGCTGGTCTTGAACTCCCAGCCTCAAGCAATCCTCCTGCTCTTGGGTGCTGGGATTACAGGCATGAACAACTGTGTTCATCCTTCACTTTTTCTTATAAAACAGGTATCATTTCCCATAAAGGACAAGAAGCAGGTAGACTGATAAGCACGAACCAAGGCAGATTTTTGTTGGATCAACTGACCTGTTTTCTTTTTTCCTAGAAGTTTCTATACCAACCCCTGCTTCTAGATTGGCCAGGTGAAGGAGATGGGAGGGCCATGAGCATGGGATCCCATGATGCCCCACACCAGCTGTCCTGGCTTGGATACAGCTCTGGAGTGGTCAAAAGAGCGCTCTGTCCCTAATCATCAACTCTGCTCCAAAAAGGAACCTGAATAAAGCTCTAAACTCACAGATCCAAGAAGACCAGACACTCCCATTGCTGTCTTCGAATGGGATTCTTAAGCCAGGGGGATGATGTTTTAGGGAATCCTTGAAACTCCTACAATTATAAACAGGTGTGCATGAAGAAAATACACTACCATTTAATGTCCCCAACGCCTTATAAGGGAGGTGAAGGGGACCTAGAAAGCCCCTTAAGTTCGCTTAGCCTCTCGGTAAGTTGTCTGAGCATGGAACAGAATTTGGGAGTTGAAACTGGAGAGACCTGGGTTACACTACAGGTAAAGAACATGGGATTTTGAGGCAACTGGGGATTAGGAGGTAAAAGGAAAGGGTGGGAGGGGGAAGAGTAGAACCAGTGAGGTGCTGTGAGGCTGGAGAGCTGGGACGTGAAGCAGGCAAGGAAGAGTCCCACGTGGGGGTGGCCAAAGGGCACTAAAGAATGAAGACAAGTAGTGCTCTGTAGGAAATATATAAACTGCTGTGCCCAGGCACAGTGGCTCAGGCCTGTCATCCGAACACTTTGGGATGCTGAGATGGGAGGATTGCTTGAGGCCAGGAGTTTGCGACAAAACACAGCAAGACCCCGTCTCTGCAAATAAAATGTGAGCAAGGCAGAGTGGTGAGTGCCTGTGGTCCTAGCTACTACAGAAGCTGAGGTGGGAGGACGGCTTGAGCCCAAGAGCTCAAGTTGGCAGTGAGCCATGATCGTGCCATTGCACTGCAGCCTGGGTGACGGAGCAAGGCCCTGTCTCTAAAAAAACAACAATAATAAAGTCATATGAATTGCTGTGATGGAAGGTCCTCCTTCACTCCCTCTGAATCTTCCTTCAAGTGTACCACGTGCACAGGCTTTCTGAGAGTGGGGATCTTCTGGCGTTTAAGGGAGTACATTTCACATCTGAATCCACGCGATGCAGAACAGGGAGCACATATGTGGAATGGCAACATGACCCAAGCACCAAATGTACCATATGCTTAGAAGACGGAGCCCTTGGGCATCTCTAGAAATCTTCAGAAGTGTCTGACCTTCCATAGTGTGCAATCAAGTATTTAAGGGATTGCTATTTAGATAGAAAGGATCAGAGATACCCTTGTTGCCATCTGGGCTACACAACAGTGTCTATGTGTTTGTGTGGGTTTAAGGGGGTGGATGTGCATTTTTCTGAAGAAGGATACAAGGCTTTTTACCCAATTTTTAAAGCAGTCCACGTACAAAAGGAAGTTAAGAGTGACTGCTTTAGAGAGTTCTATTCTGTAAGTGATTTTTTTATTTTGACTTGACTTAACCAGGATGGAAAACACAGTAAAATTGAGTGGAAAGAGCCTGAACCAGGAGCTTAGAGACTTAAATTTTCTTTCTGGCTCTGCCATTAAGTAGCTGTGCAAGAGTTGATCACTCCCTCCCACCCTGTGTAAAAGCAGGAATAATTATCCTTATTTTTACCTCATAGAGTTATAATGAGGATCAAATAAAATAACAGATGTTCAGGTACTTTCTACAGTACATAGTGCAACACAATATAAGATATTATTAGATCTAATCTGGCATTAGATTTGCTAATCTAATATCAGAATAGTAAGTACAAAAATGACCCGAGTAAAAATATTTTTACAATTCAACCGTGGATACCATGGATATTATCCCCTCTTCTTGCCATGATAAACAATGGCGTCCTGCTTTAGATGATATTTTCATCATACATCCAACATTTGGAGTTTCACTGTGTTCTAGCCTCACTTTACAACTTCTATTTTGTGACTTTTTTTACTTCTCGCCTGCTCCTCTGTAGGCGAGTACAGCAAATTTGTGCAAAGACAAAAAAAAAAAAAAAAAAGAGAAAGGAGGCTTTGCTTGCTTTTTCTCTGCATGGCAACAGGAATGACATTTGATCTGACACAGGGATTAAGTCATTCATGAGTAGAGCCCAAAGGGAGGAACAGCTCCAAAAAAACAACCAGGCTCGCTGGTACTACAACATTGAGAAATTCACAGTCGCTTCTGCTACATTTATAATTTGTAGTCTGTCTGGCACTGAGAAATCTAACTGCAGTCTCTGTGGTTTAAATAAAATGTATGTAGAGCAGCTTGGAGCCATGTTTTAAAATGTTCCATGTTATTTTAGTTCAAGGACAAGCTTTTAACATTTAAAAAAAACCTTTGGCTTTAATGATAGATTAAAAGTGAAAGTTGTTTTAAAGGAATGTCATTGAGTCCCACTGTTGGAGAAAGTGCTTGACATTTTTTTAAATTAATTATTCTCTTAAAGTAACAATCTTCATTAATATAGGATGATCAAAAACAGAGTATGTACTCCCTCATCAAGACAACATTTTTGTGGTTTTCAAACTATGGTAGTCACAGTTCGCCCACTTAGTATTTTATTTTCCAGTGATTTCAGTTATATTTTACAACCAGGATGCAATATTTTAAAAGCCGTTACTGCCGACACAATGACAGACTCAACCAAAGGAAGTTGATATTGCTGGTTAACATTAAATATAAGAAAAACTCGGTATCTTAGAACCTAAACTTATGAAACAGAAGTTGACTTACGCTGTACATATAACAAAACGATTTATGGCAAGATTAGTTTAAAACACCAAGTGTCTGCGCTGTCCTTAAACCTTCATTAGATGTAAACCTTTTGTTTTTGGAATGTATCTATTCTGAAAATCAAGGTGCAACTTTATTTTCTGTGGATTTACAGAGTGATGTGAAGTAAAGGGTGTAAGTCAAATCTACAGGCAGGGGCAGTGACTGAGGGCCTGGATCCCAGACTCCAGGCAGGGTCTCTCTTCCTTTCCTGCCTTTGGCATTCTGAGGCCACTCAGATCTTTAGGCCATAGGAAGGAACTCGACTGCAGTCTTGTTTTCTTAACAGACTTGCTGTCCCTTTCAAAGGAGCAGCTCTCCCCACTAATAAGGAGCCTGTAACCCTTGTTCCATGCAAATGCTGTACTTTCCTTTATCATAGTTTTGGCCTCTATGGCCCTCAAGAGAATTGCTGCAGGCAGATGCTTGCTTTGCCCTGGACACTCTGTTATGTTGCTGGAGTCCCTCTCCTCTCTACAGAGATGTTCAGTGGTCCGTCCTGGGATTCTACGACCAAAATGCCACTGGCCTGTGCTACAGAGAAGGCTCAGTCCTAATGGCATTCTCTCCAGCCTCAAATGCTCACAGTGGCACTCCGGGAGAAAGGATCTGAAGTAAGACGAAGGAGGGATGAAATAAATTCTAGACTGAAGGTTGTTACTGAAGATGAGGGTGCTACATGGCTGACCCTAATCTTCGAGAATGAGGAAAGGATTAGGGTGGCCTGGAGAAGCCAAGGAGTCTCCCTGCAAACTCTCTCACACGGTTAATCCCCTCAGGATTTAGAAATTCTGCTTTCAAAATACCCTGTGGGAAATGAGGATAATAAGGTACCTACTTCATGGGGTATTATGAGGATTGAGTAAGAAAATACATGTAGGGCGCTTAGTGCAGTGCCTGGCACAGGGATCCCTAGCTATTTTTGTCATTATTATGCCCTGGTATAAGCTATTTTGATGGTGCTGTTTTCATACTTCACTGACGTCAGCTGCCTGAGATGAGGGCCTGCCGTTCTCGATTGACAGATGGAAAACCACTTACTCCGGAAGATTGAAGGGCAGACAGAGGACCTATGGGATGGGCTGGGGGCTGGGCATAGCGTAAAGACATAGGTTGCTCTGGGCATAGTGGGAAAAAAAGGTAGAGGAAGACTTATAAAAGCAGGTAGAAGGATCTCTCAAAAATAAACTGCCATCTTTTCCCAGGATTGGGAAAAAGTAAAAGATAGCGCTGAAGAACGATTTAGAGTCAAACAGATATGAATTCGAATCATGGTTCTGCAACATCTCAGCTTATATGAGCACATTCTGCTATTTAAGTCTGTTCCCTCATCCTTAAAATAAGGATAGTAATATGTACCTCATAGAGTTATTGTAAGGACTAACTAAAATAATACCTGCAAGTGTAGCACATAGCACAATGCCAGGCACATAGGAAGTGCTTGATAAGTAGCAGCCATTATTATGTGTCATAAACATTCATCATGCCATGGAGGATACCTTAGAAGCACATTGTCAGGCTACCTTAGAAGCACATTGTCAGGCTACCTTAGAAGCACATTGTCAGGCTACTGGAGAGGCTGAAGTGGGAGGATCACCTAAGCCCGGGAGGTTGAGGCTGCAGTCAGTCATGATCATGCCACTGCACTTCAGTCTGGGTGACAGAGTGACACTCTGTCTCAAAAAAAAGCACATTGTCAATTGCCTGATGCTGGCCTGCATGTGAAAATGCCTACTTCATGTTATGAGATAAAATACAAGTAACCTTAAGGAAAGCAAGATTGACTGAATGGATAAAGAGAACACGTGTTTTCTGTGCTCACATGTAAATAATTATGTAAATTTCAACTAACTTATTTAGACAGGATTTGATTACTCCATTTGTAGATTAGCCATACCAAAAGCATTTAAAGCAGTACATTTTCTATACTTTATAATTATAAGCTCACACTCATCATAATATTAATTGTCTAAACATTTGTGGTTGTATGGGCAAAACCTTACCCAAATCCCGCTGCCACATGATCTATACTGGGATAGGAAGAATTTTGCCCTCATGACTTTTCAACCTGGTATTACATCTGTGAATATGTTATGTTCCATGTTAAAAGGAACTATACAGATGTAATTAAGATGATCAATCAGTTGACCTTAAATAGGAAGATTACTTGGATGGGCTTGATGTAATTACATGAACCCTTAAATGCAGAGCTTTTTCCTTGGGGGAAGGCAGGGGGAGAAGTCAGAGAGGGTCAAGCCTGAGAAAGACTCAACATGCAGGTGTTGGTTTAAAAGTGCCAGGAGGCCACAGAGGAGGGAGGTGGGCAGCCTCTAGAAATTGAGAGGCAAGGAAATGTGGATCTCAGTCCTGTAGCCACAAGGAAATGAGCTGTGCCATTGGCCTGGATAAGCTTGTACATGGGTTCTCTCTTAGAGCCCAGAATGACACCTTGATGTCATCCTGGTGAGACCCTGAGCAGAGAATCCAGCTATGCCATGCCAGACTTCCAACTTCCAGAACTTTGGGCTCATAAATGGGTGCTGTTTAAAGCTACGAAATTTGTGATGATTTGTTATGCAGCAAGAGAAAACTAATACATATGCATAAAAACTATTCTCTGATTTATAACTCTAGTCATCAGTTTTCAACCTGACATTGTTAATGAATTCAGAAACCGCATACTGCATTCCTGACTGCTGCATGCAAGCTGTCTGTTCCTGGCCATGCAGGTGCCATGATCTCAGGCTGGACGTCTGGCATTTCTCTTGCCCTTCTTAGTTGCACAGGCTTCACTTAATATGTTCGTAGAATATGTGCATGGAGATGACGCTGCCCATCAGCATCTCCAACAGGATATACAGAAACATTGGAAAAGAAAACCCTTCAAATTCCCATATTCCCAGGGAAAGCCTGGTGGAGGAGTATGCTGCAATTGTTAGCTAGAAATTAGGTCTGGATATTTGCTGTTTATGATTTTTGCCCAGTGGCGAGATCAACTAGTGATAACATGTAAAACTCGACCTCATCAGAGTGATTTTAGCACCTTAAAGGATGAACCAGAGAACTAGCTCTATAATTCAGGGAAAGACCCATGCAGCATAATACGGACTGCCTAACACAATGACGATAAGTGCCCTGCAAGCAAAGGACTCTAGAAATGTTAGTTACTCCACTGAAAGCTTGCTGCTCTTGGAAAGATCTTGGGAACAGTGGCTTATTTTAAATTTGTTGCTGTGTAAGCATCACAGTTTCCTCCTGCTGACGGATGAACAATCAAACTTATTCCTGAAGGAAGAAAGAAAACTCATAGAAAAATATTCTGTGGTCAGTTCACCACTGCTCAGGGACATAGGAGTATAGTGAAATACTCAGCCAGCTCATTCACAGTCAAACAAACCAACGAAGGATCTAATGCGCTGAGCAAAGCAATACACTGTATTATTATTAAGAAGAAGAAGAAAAAGAAAAAGAAGAAATAATAATGAAGGTATTAGGAGAAAGCAAAACTATTTTGACATTTTCACAATAAGCCAAATATGCAAATTTAAATATGTACTTTATTGGTATGTTTTCAAAATATGATAATCTTTTCCCTTCCATGGTTTTGTTTTATTTTGATGTATAATTTTAGTCAATTACATTTGTAGCACTAGCTGAAAATTATTAAAATAACCCAAGTACAAAAGGGTAAAAAAGCAATATGAAGCATATGTTATTTAATGCTCCATTAATTGATAATTTTGCTTGAAGGAAATATTGGCAAGAAGGAGTGGAATTCTTAGCTCTTTGTTTTTACTTTAAAAAATCCCAGCAGTCCTCACTCAAAGGACCTAAGTTTTCCACTGGAAAGACAAAAAGAAAAGTCAGGTCTAGCGTGCTACATGCTTAACGACACAGTAAAACAGTATCCACTTGGACTCCAGTCACGTTTCAAAAGTACAGTACAGCTTAGGTGCACAACTGCCAAGTAATAATATATCATATTATTATAATTATGGCTTTTTTATTTAACTAAATTATATTTATCTCTTTATTCAAGAACCGTAGTTGAAGAAGTCTTACCTATCACAATGCATCATGTTTTTGTACATGACACCTACCAGGAATGTTGCAATAATTCCCGCTGCTCCATTGTGTGCACACTCTGTATTTATTATTCGTTGATATTCAGAATCTATGCTTAACTTTGAATGTGTGCAAATTCTCCATAAAAACTCTCAGAAGTAAGGAAAACATCTTTTACCATAAAATCATTTGCTAAAAGTCTATGTTATAGAATTACCCTTTAAGAGGGGGTACTGAATAAGCTTTATTAATTTCTCTCTCAAAATCTCATTAAATTGCAAAATGTAAGTTTGAAAACAAATACATGCTTAATGGGGCTCAAAAACAATAAAATGTACCATTGCCAAGTCAGAAAAGTTGAGAGATTCATGGAAAGGAAAATATATATGGCATCAAGTTCGTGGGGAAATCCAAACAGGGAACCACAACTCAAAACAGGTGGAGGGCAAGACCGTGGAGAGTGTGAGCTGCTTCTCCCAACAGGGCACAGATGTTCTAAGTGCACAGTTCACAGAGAATAAGTGGCTTACCAGGGGAATCAAGGTTATCAGTTACGAGACAGCTGTCAGAAGAGTTAGGGCATACCTCTTCTTCCTCTCTGAGTCCACAGAGAGCTTTCTGGGTCATCTAACCCCAGGATAAGGCTGCTACAAATGCTCTTTAAATAGGTTAGGGGACCTGTCTAAGGGGGGTTCCTAGAAAAGACTTTAAGGCCATTAAGAGGTACAGAGTAGAGATTCTAGTAACTTCTGTTCTCTACAGGGATCATAGCTGCTATGACAAAGGAGTGATAAGAAAAAAAAAGATGTTCTTAGAGAATAAAAATAAGATACCAAACTTAAAAGAAAAACTGCAGTAGAAAAATTGATTTATAGGGCCAGGCATGCTGGCTCCCATCTGTCAATCTCAGAACTTTGGAAGGCCAAGGTAGCAGGACTGCTTGAGGCCATGAGTTTGAGAGCAGCCTGGGCAACATAGTAAGACTCCCATCTCAACAAAAAAATTTAAAAATTAGCTAGGCATGGTGGCACATGCCTGTAATCCCAGCCACTCTCGAGGCCCAAGGTAGGAGGATTCTTTGAGCCCAGGAGTTTGAGGCTGATGTGAGCTATGATTGTGCCACTGCACTCCAGCCTGGGCAACAGAGGGAGATCCTGTCTCAAAAAAAAAAAAAAAAAAAAAAAAAAAAAAAAAAAAAAAGAGAGAGAGAGAAGAAAAAGTTGATTAAAGTATGAATGGGGGAAAAGTTAAAGACCAAATTATTAATAATAATCTAGAAGATAAAGCTGAAACTGTTCAGAAAATGGAGGAGAAAGATGAGAAACATAAGAGAAAAAGTAGAGAACCAAGGAATCTCAGGCTGAGATCCTTTCACAAGTGAATTCTTTTAAACTTTCAAGGCATCAGGAAGAGCTAGTGCTTACTTTATTTAAAATTTCCTAGCATAGAAAAAGATAAAATACATTCCAGCTCATTCCATAAGCCTAACATAACTCTAATACTAAAACTGTGCAAGGAGACCGTTAGAAAAAAAAAAAAGCTAAAGACAAATCTCAGTTAATAATTTTGATGCAAAATTATTAAATAATGTTAATAAATTGAATCCAGAAATATATTAAAAGAATATTATATTGATATGGGATAAAAATTTTCCCAAGAATTCAAGGATGATTAAACATTAGGAAATGTACTACTGTAAATAACTTGAATAGATTAAAAGAGGACAACTAGATGACAATCTTAAAAACTATAGAAATAGCAGTTTGTTGTAAATGCAATGACCTATTCAGTTAAGCATGTGGTTGGGAGATATCTTATTAAATAATCTAGGAATGGAAAGAGAATGCCTTAACTCAATAAAGTGATTGCACCAGAAAACTTCTGCAAACATTATACTCAATGGCAAAATATAAGACAAATTCTCATTAATGTGTGTTATTACTGTTGTGAGTCAATGATGTTTTGTCAACCTGGCCAACATAATGCAATAAATGGAGGGAGGAAGGAAGGGAAAGAGAAGGAGAGTAAATACACAGAACTTACTATCTGAAGATGAGATACTTGTGTACTTGAACAATGGAACTAGATATAAGAAAAATATACAAAACGCAACAGCTTTCCCGTATATCCATTATAGCTATTATTGAAAAGAACTCATCTGCAATAGAAACAATAAAAGCAACAAATAAAAATCCAGAAATTAACCTAATGAGAAATATCCCAACCCTATATAAAGAAAACTATAAAAACTAAAAAGGTGACCAGAATAAATGGAGAAATCTGCCATGCCCTCAGTGAGAAGACTTGATATAAATATCATGGACAAAAATATTCCCCAAACTAACATTTAAAGTCAATGAAATCCCAAATTAACTTCTAACAAGAGTTTTTAAAATAGAATTATCAAACTTAAACTTCTACTAGAAAAATAAATTCAAGGACCTAGATGAGAATATTTTGAAAAAATAAACTGGAAGTAGACATACCCTGTCATATATCAAAATGGACAATAAAACTACAGTCACGAAAATGGTACACTATTCTATTCACAATAGCAAACACATGGAACCAACCCAAATGCCCATCAGTGATATACTGGATAAAGGAAATGTACTACATATACACCGTGGAATACTATGCACCCATAAAAAGGAATGCAATCATGTCCTTTGCAGGGACATGCATGGAGCTGGAAGCCATTAGCCTTGGCAAACTAATGCAGGAACAGAAAACCAAACACAACATGTTCTCTCTTATAAGTGGGAGCTGAATAATGAGAACATGTGGACATAGGGAGGGTAACAACACACACTAGGGCCTGTCACGGGGGGTTCACGGGGAGAGAGAGCATCAGGAAAAATAGCTAAAGCATGTTGGGCTTAATACCTAGGTGAGGGGTTGACAAGTGCAGCAAACCACCATGGCACACGTTTACCTATGTAACAAATCTTCACATCCTGCACATGTATCCCAGAACTTAAAATAAAATAAAAAGGAAATCAAATGTTATGCTATTAATATATGTTTAAGTTTGATAGAATACAACAGAGTCCAGAAACAGGCATACATATAAAGGAAGTCAGTATATAATAGGGGTAGCATTTCAAATCAATAAGGAAAGGTAGAAGTATTCAGTAAAATGTGTTGGGACAATTGGCTGCTCATTTGGCAGAGAAAAAAGTAGTCTGATTATGATCTCATATAATTTACAAAAATAAATTGTAGGTAGATTATAAGTATATAATATGTACTTAAAATAATAAAAATGTCAGAAAATATACTTCTGATAAAAATTATCAGAAAAATTAAAATATAGCATACTTCTGTAATCTTGGGAGAGATCTCCAAAAAATGACACATGACATAAGGCAAACATTGCCAGATTTAAACACGTGTCATCTACCCTCTTGGCCTCCTACCGTATGCTCAGGGCCCAACACCCCCACTGGGCAGAGTCCTTTATCTGCCAGCAGGGAGGTTTACTGGTGCTATGCTCCCCAATGCTCCTTTGCAATGTCCCTGTCTTGTGGCTCAGAGCCCAAGTTCTGTTCTAATAGAGACACTGCGATATGCATTTAGCTATGACTTTCTATAAACTGTGGGCTTCCTTGTCTCCCTATGCATTGCACAGAATTGCACGCTGTCAGAGGTGTAAGGTACTTATGGATTATCTTGTCATACATCTTCGTTTTACAGCTAAAGGGATGAAAGCCATGATTAATAAAGGGGCTTGCCTTAGAACACATACCCAGTTGCTAACAGATCTGGCCAACACACAGAGCTGCTGATTTCTAAGGCATTGCTCTCTGCTCTGTCCACATTATAGCTTCCTGTGGTCTCATCTACAAGTGGATAATTTCATGTAGGTAAGGAGGCTGGTTGGAGAGAAAACTGGGGCACTACAAAGTGCCAAAATCATAGTTGAAGCAGCGGGAACTTTACTGTAATCAAAATATACATTTGATGTGTATTTCTTCAACCCAGCCTCTACCCAGACCTTTATGCTGTCATTTTAATGAAAGCTTCTGAGAGACAAGGTGAGGTCAAACATAGCACAGACGGGTCATATGCCTCTACGGTTCTTCTCTGAGCTTCCTATGAGCATTTCACAGAGTCTGTGTGTGTCAGGGGGTGGGGATTAGAATGGAATTTAAGGGTTGGTAATATGTCGTGAAATCATAAAGTTGAGCTTTTTTATATTTTCCTAATGAGAGGAAAGTTATTGTAACTATAAACTAAATTTTACTGCTTCAATCATAGTAACCATGAAATAGTCCTCGCACACCTTTCAAGATAGTTGAGAATTACTATTCCAGATGATTTATGCTTATACTTTTCCAAGCACATTTTAAGAAAAAAAATATACATACAAAATCTTCTGAAAGAAAAAAGTACACAGTTGAAAGAAAAAAAGTGCACAGTTAGATAAGCTAGAGTCCCCATGGGTTGCTGCATAAACATGAATTGGTGCCATATTTCTAAAAAGGTCTAAAATAAATGAACCCAGGAGACACCATCAAAACTAAAACAAGTCCAGTTGCACTAGTGACAAGGTTATGACCCATCTGGATAGATTTAGCAGCTCAGAAGAGAATTCTAGGAGAAGAAAATATACCAAGATTAGATGCAACCGAAACAATGATAAGAAAAAAATGGAAAACAATCATATCACTCGATCTTGGTTGCAAATTAACAAAGGGTGTGTGGATTCCAACAGCCAGCCACAGTATTGCAACCATCCAGCTTCCTGCTAGGCTCAGGCATCACAGCAAAGACACTTGGCACCAAATAGCTTCTGGCTAGGAATTTTATGTTTAGAAATGTAAGCCCCAGTAACATTTAAGGAATTCTCTCGCTTGCCAGATAGCCATCCTTTTGCTCTGAAGCCATGTGACATACCACCTTGCCTTTTTGTGCATCTGTTGTCTACATCAGTGTAGAAACTGGGAGGAGAGACTCTGAATTTTGGCCTTTAGCAAAAGGGTACATTTTAGTATCATGACAGTCTTGGCAGAACAGGGCATTCTTACTTGAAATGTCTCTGCCATACTGGGAGATTTGTTCACCATCACTTGAGACTGGCTCAGCTGAAGGGACTATCAGTTCTTAATACACAGGCAACTATGTGAAAACTTAAGAAGCAAGCTGTTTCTTGGAAATACCACTTTATGAATGGTTGTCTCTGACCACCTTTCAGCATTTTAAAAGGTTTCGTTTTCATCTGAGTTCTGTTTTTCCATTTTAATTTTGTATTACTAAAATATTCCTCTCTAAATCACATTGTAAAAAATGTTCTCTATTTAAATGCAAACTGATCAAAATTTTCATTTAAAACAAAAACAGCACACAAAAAAACAAAATTGTGTGTATGTGTGTGTAATAGGACCAAAAAGTGAACACAGTGTGTAAAAGATGTACGTTATTTATCACTGTATCAAAGATACTCAAAAGTACTGAAGTCGGTGGGCAAGAGGCAGTTTTTTACCCCTATCTGCAGTCCAGCAATTCTGGAAGACATGAAAAAAGCGCTTAAGAGAATCATGGCCATTGCTAAGGTGCTGCCCAAAACCATGAGCCGGTGAAGTCTAAACTTCAATTTTGCTTTTTTTGGTTGTGTGACCCGAGCAAATGCTAAAAGTGAAGTTCACCCTGTAGCACCTCCTGCTGGGCTTGGAAAAACAGTTACTGACTCACTTTGGGGAAGACTCCAAACTGTTCAAAGTAGAGTGGTGTTGCTGCTTCAAACTGAGACTAATCTATCTCCTCAAAACCACTTTCAAACTGGGTTGTTATCCCTCAAGTTGTTTCTGGCCACTTCCTGGTAATAACTTCAATGTCTCCAGTGTTATGTACAAGGCAGAAGGGAGATGCCACCGATCGTCTTCAAAAGCAACCTTGTTTTTCCAACTATATTTAATTTCTATTACTGCTGCTACTACTACTACTACCTACACACACACACACACACACACACACACACCCCACAGAAACCTTTGGCCACCAGTATTAACGGTGTGGGATCTTCTGCAAACCATTTCTATTTCCCATAATAACCAAAGATGACCCCTAGGTACTGTATGGCTATTACAACCCACAATTTATAATATCAACTTGTGTAAAAACCTTTCCACTCTAGCTATTAAAACAGAGAAACTTTTAGAAATGCACACACACCTACTCCAAGTTCTCAAAAGTTCAACACTAATGATTTAAGTATTTTTTAAGTAAAAGTCATTTAAGTACCTGAAGCTGCCAAAAACCGTTAGACTTACTGTACAAAGGATCAGGATCACATCTCCAAGCAACAGAGCAACTCATAGCCAAAAGTGAACATTTTCAGGGCCTTGTATAGAGGCTAAAGCAATTTCCTAACCTGAAAAATAAGGGATTGATCTGGAAGATCCTTTAAAAGCTGATTGCTGGATTTACAAAAATCCATGACTATTTACTTCTTTAGTACAATGAAACAGAGAAATTGGGTAACGGAAGCTGTCAAAGAGGAAAGAGAGAAAAAGTTCATTACGCAGCTGTTATTTAAACACACCACCCTTCATTTAAACTGAAAACAGAAAAATATTCAAATTTTGTGAAGGCAATTGGGCAAAGTGAACACGTTTATTATTATATTTTTTCACTTCCTCAAAACTCACAGTTATAAATGATATCATTTATAATGGAAAACAAGAAACCAGGCTTCCAAAATTAAAAGTACCACAACTCTGGACTGGAAGGAAACACATATTTACCCTGTGTAAAAATTCTGTTACATCAACAAGACAAATTTTAACACAGAAAAATACCTTCTTAATTTTAGAAACAAAGTAGGGAGGCAGAAAGGAAAAAACTAACTGCAGCTAACAAAAAAAAAAGAAGAAGAAGGGAGAAAAGAAACCACTTGTATATTCATTAATTAGAATGTCTTGTTATTTTCATAGACAGTAAAAACTTTTTGAAATTCTTTTTAATCTGAGGCCACAGAAGCATCAATGGATCATATTTGGTCTCGTCAGTGTGTAAAGCATTTACAAACCTAACTAAATATAGAATTAATGGGAGTTAGGTGCTTATATTCCTTATACCTAGAAGAAGGAAAAAAAAGGACCCCTTTATGCCAGCTTTGAGTTTGGCTTGATTTTTTACAACTTATTTAGAAGCCCTAGGGAATGAGAAAGTCTCTTAATGGAAATACTGACACAGTCTTAAATATAGTGACATGAACAAGCACTTCTATGAAGCTGCCCCGGGATGTGACTGACCACTGAAGCAAGTCTGAAATGCATTGAGTATCAGAAAGTCAATTATGATCGATTTGCTGATAAATATCAGTAGAATGGTAATGCCAAAATACAGAGAATGCATTTGCAAGATCAAAATTTCACGTTGGTAGACTTGTTCTTAGCAGGAAAATATCAAAAATGTATGAGATCTTTGCTCTTGCACATGGAGGAGACAGAAAGTGTAAAATTTCTGTATGGACTTTCTCCTATTCTCATATGCAGCTAAAAACAGTCATTCTGAAGAAGTCACAACTTTGACTTTTGTCAGCCTTGACAGTAAAGGTGGCATGCCGCAGGGTTTAAACGAGTGGGTTTAGATCTGTGCTTTGTTTCTTAAGTCTCACCTCCAAGGCTATGTGTGCTACTAGGTAAACAATACAGCCCATTACTTAGTGAAGTCAAATTTGTAAAAGCTCCATTTGTTTTTATTTGTCTGTTGGCTGTGCTTTTTATTCTTTGGTGGATTTTCTTTAAACTATCTAAATTTCTCCATTTTTCATCCTTGCATCTCCTTGGAAGTCACTCTTTTACTTGAAAATCGATTTAGTTTCATTTTATTCTTTCTATGTTTTTATTTTGATTCTCTTAAACATTTCATTGTTTTCAGCTTCAGTGTTTTTTTTTTTTTACTTTACATTTTTCTTCTTTTTAAAACTTTTTTTAAACCAATTCAAATGTATTCAGGACCCTTTCTCTTGTTCTGTTTACAGACACAGATCAACATATACTTAAGTAAATTTAACGTTTTTTATGATTTAAGGAGCAGACATACTAAATCATCAAAACACGAATTCATTCACTGAAGAAACATTTATAGAGTAAATACGTGAAAGACACAGTCGTAAGCACTAGGGGAATTATAAAAATTAATACAACACAATTTCAGGGCCTCCAGGAGCTTTTAATACACACAAGGCAGTGACAGCCAGTACCAAAGGAAAGAGATAGGATACGGCTGCATTTCGGAAAACAATTTGCCCACATTCAGCCAAATATGAAATCAGTGTTGCTACATTTTTTTAGGTACCACAATGTAAAAGGACAAAAATGTCAGAAGCAAACACAACTCTAAAATATCTGTACAGTTTCTAGGCTAAACTGCCTCATACTTTCGATTTGTTTGTAAGCCATATAGTATGAAAGTGCGAGTCTCAGCATCCATCTACATGTAGGATTTTTCGGGCTCTCACATGATACCAAATAACAAAGAAAAGTGAATGGAAAGCCACCTCTGAAGGAGCCAGCACACAGCTCATGTTGCCAATATTTCTTTTCTTCTTTTCTTGTCTGCCATTAATCTCTCAGTTCTTCACAATGGGTGAAACCCTGGTACAATTGCATTTGAATTTTTGCAAGTGAAGCCAGAAAGAAATGTAATTTTCGAACATCAAATTAATTTGAACTTCAGAAAGAATCCATGTCAATGTGTTTTGCTACAATCACTCATAAATGTTTACTAAGAATCTGTGGTATTCTGAATAGTGCTTAAGATTTTATAATTCTATAGCAATCCCTTGCATATTCAAAGGGTCAGCATTTGTATAAATCTCATTTTAAAAGATTCTGCTTAGAAATAAGTAATTAGAAATGTTCCCTTTCAAAAAGGCTGTCAGGAAGACAAGGCTCTTTATTCAAACGAGTGAGGGGCAAGTTTCCGATTGTGATTAACCCTGAGGTTACTGATTTGAAAGGGTGGAACAGTATATAAGAAATACAAGGAAGAGGACATTTAGAGAATAGAAAGATTATTAAAGTACCTCTCCAAAGTTGTGCTGAATAGTGTAAGTTTAGAAGAGAAGAAAATTCTCTATTTTTTAAATTGGTCCTTAAATTTCTGCTATCTGGAAATTGGACTTATGTGAAATACCTCATTCCCAGATGGCCTTTGTTAGGTAAGGTACAAGACAAGGAATTGGACAACCTTTCAAATATCCTTTAAATGTCACTCGCTGGACTGGTGATAGAGGCTTTTATTATTCTCTGCTGGAGCACATCAACAGTCATTTGCATGCCAGGAAAAGAATGTCTGGAATAATCCAAAAAGGCAAAGCTTAATTCTTTCACTAAAACCAAGAAAGTGACAGCACAGAAAGGGAAATAAAATAAGAAAATAAGTATCCAAGGTAGACTTACTGGTCAATAAAAGCCCAAAAGAGAAACCGTGCGTGTGCACCGAGGCACTCATGCAGGGCCCTTAACACAGATGACTCTTGATGCCACCGTAAGACTTTTTTAAGCTACCCCCCAAAACAAAAGCTGAAATGAAGGAAACAGATATTGTCAGGGGGAATATTCACTGCTCAAAAAGATCTGCCAAGGCATCTTTTTAAACCTTTCTTCTGGTTCATTTAAATATGGTTTCATGGATAGAGTGGCCAGCACCAAACACAGGGCTCCGGTGAGTCTAAGCCAGAGCTTTCAGGGAGTGGCTCTGAATTATCACTTTTGCATGTGGAATGAATGCACATAGGAGCAGCACCTCATATGCCAATGGATTGTGTCCCAGAAGGGTCCTTGTTACATTGGTTGTTAAGAACGGAGAGTACATTTCTCCAAAGAAACTATGCCATAAATTAAGCTTGAAGCCCAGGCAGATCCAATGGTTTACTGAACTCATGAACATATCTAGATTTTATTACTGATACCAGCTTAAATTTTAAGGTACACAGTGTGCAGGAAGAGAGAGAAAAAGAAAAAAGAACACTTTCTCCCCTGAGGGTCATTATGAGCCAAGAAAAAGGTTTGGAGATGGCAGTTGGACTTGTTATCCTCCCAAACTTTCTACGTCCTTGTTCCTCTTTCCCCAGTAACCAAAATGCCTTGTTCTCTCGTTTTGTTCCATGTCTCCAATGCAGCAGGACATCCAAATGGATACTACCTCCCAAAGTGTCCCATACACCAATAAATGACTTCTTTTTTTCTCTCAATTAAAATCTTCATTTCTTCCCAGGGATATTCACCTCCATCAAGCAGATGGGAAGTTAGCCTGATTAATTCATACTAACATAGAAAACACTCCTATCTGCCTAGATGCTTTGGTTTATACCAGATGTGTCTAATTAAGAGGGATTTTAGAGAGTTTAACAAGATGAAGTTTAAACATTCAACCTCTTGGGAGCAGGATAAATTTATAAAGTATATACTAACAGAGCCATGGGGCTCATAGAACAACCATTCTAATGCAATAGGCTTTTTTTTTTTTTTTTTTTTTGGAGACAGAGTCTCATTCTATTGCCCAGGCTGGAGTGCAGTGGCATGATCTCGTGATCTAGGCTCAGTGCAACCTCCACCTCCCAGGTTCAAGTGATCCCCCTGCCTCTCTCCCCCTAGTGGCTGGGATCACAGGCATGCTCCACCATGCCTAGCTAATTTTTTTGTATTTTTAGTAGAGATGGGGTTTTGCCATATTGGCCAGACTGGTCTCGAACTCCTGACCTCCGATGATCCACTGGCCTTGGCCTCCCAAAGTGCTGGGATTACAGGCTTGAGCCACTGCACCTGGCCTGCACTAGGCCTTTATAAACTGATCATCTGTGATCTGTGAAAGGGAAAAATGAAACAAGGGCTTGTCCTCAAGTAGAGTAAAACAGGAGGGGAACTCCACAGGTTTTAATTCAAGACTTGCCTGATTTACTCCTTCTTAGAAACCTCTTTCCTCCTTCAATAGAGAAAGAAATTCCATAGGCTTGGTTCTGAGGGTAAAGTCAAAGTCTAATTCAAGTTAGAAAAGGTTCCAGTGAGAACCCACTCTGTAAGGCGGCAAAAACAGTTCCATCTGGAGAATTTGAGCCCTGGTTCAACAGGAATGGAGGTGGATATTACACCGGGGGTCCTTATCCTGGCACCTCAGAAAGCAGAGAGAGCAGACCACCTGGGGGCTAGAGGCTTGGACATCAGTTTGGAAGGAAATTCACTCAGTCAAACATCTGAAAATTACCATTCGCTAAGCTCACATGATAAAAACAAATTATAATTTTAATTTAGATGACTTAATTCAACGGACACTGAGTGACTAAATTTCCTTTGAGTATTAATTACATTTAGACGCAATGACCTTAATAACTCTGACCAATTGCAATGGTAAAATTACTACCGTCAAAAATGTTTCAACCTATTTGTAGTGAGAGCCTGCTATGGCCCTGGCATGAAGCCAAAGACTGTAGATTACAGAGAAATAATGTCTATGTAAAATCAATAAAAATATGTTTGTGTTTGCTTTGATGTTTCTAGCAATATCTTCAATTAGGATTACTACTTTATAATCTACAAGATTCTGCCCCCTAGAATTTAATAATAATAAGTGAAATAAAATTCAGTGATACATTATCCTTTCTCACACCAACTTTCAACTGGCTTTTTTTTTTTTTTTTTTTTTTTGAGACACAATTTCACTCTGTCACCCAGGCTGGAGTGCAGTGGTGCAATCTCAGCTCACTGCAACCTCTGCCTCCTGGGTTCAAGCGATTCTCGTACCTCAGCCTCCCGAGTAGCTGGGATTAGAGGTGCCTCCCACCATGCTCAGCTAATTTTTGTATTATTAGTGGAGACAGTGTTTCACCATATTGGCCAGGCTGGTCTCGAACTCCTGATCTCAGGTGATCTGCCTGCCTCAGCCTCCCAAAGTGCAGGGATTACAGGTGTGAATCACCATGCCTGGCCTCAATTGGCTATTTGATTCCATATATTTAATAAAACTCATCACAAGACAGCTACTCTAACAAAAACGGAAGAATAAATGGATAAAGTTCCTTAGCTGCCGGGCATGGTGGCTCACACCTGTAATCTCAGCACTTTGGGAGGCTGAGCCTGGCAGATCATGAGGTCAGGAGATCGAGACATCCTGGCTAACATGGTGAAACCCCATCTCTACTAAAAACACAAAAAATTAGCCCGATGTGGTGGCACACGCCTGTAATCCCAACTACTCAGGAGGCTGAGGCAGGAGAATTGCTTGAACCTGGGAGGTGGAGGTTGCAGTGAACTGAGATCGTGCCACTGCACTCCAGCCTGGGCGACAGAGCAAGACTCCATCTCAAAAAAAAGGAAAAAAAAAAGAAAAAAGAAAAATTCCTTAGCAATAAATTGTAACAAAAACAAATTGTAAAGTGTTCTTTTAAAAAATTTGAAAGTTAAAAATCTTTGTACTAGTGTAGCACTGGGGGAGGGGGTGTTAATACGACTTAGAAAATTTCTATTTAGTTCAGAAGAAGGTTGTATGCCAGAGAAAACCATAGCAGTTTCTCAGAAAGTATTTCTTGAAATCCCGTTTTACTATTTATACATGCCTGGTAACCCAGCTACAATTGCAGCAACACTGTCACTTAATTCCCACCGAAGACAGCCATTGACTGTTTTGACCTGAAACCTAGCAGATCACTCTTAGGCCACCAGTCTTTCTTCATTCTCCAACCATAAAAACAAATCATTTAGTCTGCCCTTTTTAAGTTGATGCACACCCCTGTAAAACCAGAAGTTTACATGTCTAGGTTGCTTTCTCATTGCTTGCATAACTAAAAAAAAAAAAATAGGCTTTTATTTAAAAATAGAATTTGGCAAATGAATAGTCCATACTATGGACCAAGTGCCTTTGGAATGCTTTAATAAAAATAAGCCACCGAGATATTTAACTTTGAAAAGAATCAACTATACAGGTATGCTATTCATTCTGGCTTTATATTTTGTCACTTTTGAAAAGAGCATGCATTTTCAGAAGACTCACCACACTGGGAAAATTGCGTAGGCATCTAACCTATGTTTTTACCAGGCAATGTTAAAAATTTTATAAGAAAAATATTTTTAAATAAAAGATTACCAATTACCAGTTACTCTGTCTTATTAAAATTAATGTATTTGTCTTTTTTTGTATTTGCCTATGCACATTTGTACTGTCATAACTGTGTTATATAGTGTTTCCACAATTTTGAATTGTTTTTCAATTAATATTACATTATAAATATTTCTCAAGTATTTTCATAGTATCAGTATTATAAATAAAGATCTTGACTTTTATGCAGTCTTAATCTGGTTTGGAAGTAGGATAACATTTACATTTTTAAAAAAATTGATATTTTTTATACGTTCCAGAAAAATGTATAAAACACGAGCATTAATTACTTCTTCAAAGTTTGAAAAGAAATGGATGTATTAAGTCATGTGTTTTGGGAACTGGATTGACTAAAAATCTTAATTTTTCCTGAGTTATTGGCCATTTAAAACTTTTCTTGTTTATGAACTTTTAATTTGTGTGGAGAATGCCAATTTATTTAAATACACATTTACATATAGTATATTGCCAAACAACTGTGCATAGTACTTCATCATAATTTTTTAAAACCTTTTTTGTTTAATAACTATTTATTGATTATTGTTTCCTTCCTTTGTAATTTCCAATCTTAATTTGTGTCGATTTTTGCTCATTTAATTTATTATTGTTTTAAAAGAGTCAACTCTTATTTATTTTTCAGCTTCCCATTTGACCTTTTTTATTTTATTTTTTTCAATTATCTGTTTGAACAATGTGATTTCTTTTCCTGTCTCTAAAAATAAACATTCATAAAACTCTGAATTACTTTCAAGTTCTTCTCTGGTCACAATAGTCAGATGTTAATATGTAGTGTCTTCATTTTCTTTTTTTTTTTTTTTTGCAACAGGGTCTCCCTCGGTTGCTCAGGCTGGTGTGCAGTGGCATGATCACGGCTCACTGCAGCCTTGATCTCCTGGGCTCAAGCAGTCCTCCCACTTCAGCCTCCCAGGTAGCTGGGACTGCAGGTATGCACCACCATGCATGGTAATCACCATGGGTAATTAAACACAAAAATTTGTAGCGATGGGGGTCTCACCATGTTGCCCAGGCTTGTCTCAAGCTCCTGGATTCAAGGAATCTTCTTGCCTCTGCCTCCCAACGTGTTGGGATTACAGGTGTAAGCCACCTTGCCCATCTTCATTTTCATTATTGGCTAAATTTCATCCTATTTTTTCTTCTTCCTAGACCCAATTATTATTTACAAGACGATTTCTGTATTTCTGAGTGTTTGGAGTTTGTTTTTATTGTTGGAGTTGGTGATGCAAAGAGAAAGTGAGGTTGTTTAATTCTTTAGAAATGTATTGCTATTTTCTCTGAGATCTTTGTAGATCATTTGTCTCATATATATTTGTAGACGTTTGAAAATCAGATTGCTGGCGAAATGATCTAAAGGGTACATTAACAGAGCAACTTTAGATTTCTTAATAAAGCCTTACTGTTCATGAACCAAGCTTCTTGATATTATGAAGAAAAGATGTAGTAAAATGTGTATAGTTTATATCATTACTATATCGTAACTACTCTATACATGATTGGTAGTAGTAGGGATAATAATAGTGATTATAGTAGTGATGTTCTTCCTATCTCTTGTGTAGACTCAGATATCTGGAGGAGAGTACCTACTATGTGTTCTTGGTCTGGGTTTTCTTATCTGTGATGTAATGTGCCTGTTCTAGATGTTTTCTGAGGTTATTTCCAGCTCTAATATTCTAAATCTCATTTGCTGACATTTTCAGGACCCAGACTCTGTCTACACCAGATGTTGGTCATGCATATTCCTTGTTCCAAAGTCACCTCATACACTTCTTAAGAGCAAACCTCTCTGGGAACCGAAGTCAAGATAGAAATTTTTACCAAACCTACTACTCCATCTGAAAGTTTTGGACAGGTAGGAATCGATCCTTTATTTCTGGAAGGAAAGTAAAATTTTAAAAGCTATTTTTCAGCCCTGCTTATGCGTTTCAGGAATGAGAGTAAAATTTCCAGAGTAATGGAAACCAGACCTATACCTTTCTTTCACAAAAGCTTGACACCCTATTAATTTGTTTTCATTTACCATCACTATTTAGCAATCAAAGCATTTAACAGAAAAGACAAAATACAAACTATTTGCATGACTGGCCACAAGCCGGCACTATCCTCTATTATAAATTATTCATAAAAGCCAGTATATATCCCCCTAAACATTGTTATTGTGAAGATTAAAATTATTATTAAGAATGAAAATTCTTCCATCTTGAGTTATTTTTGTATAAAAACAAAGTGAAAATATTAAAAAATTAAAATTAAAAATATAAAAAGAATGAAACTTCCTGTCTTTAATATGAAAACTGAAAATTTCTCAATAAGACCATAATCTACTAACAAATGTATCCATTGGCAATTCTAAACAAAACGAAAGCTTTAAAACTGAATTATTGGCAATATGTGAATAATCTGATGCCTTTATACCTGTTAAAATAAATCCCTCGGATGCAGTTTTAATTGTGCTTTAAACAGGTATCACAGGAATTACTACAGAAAGCACGGGCTTACCTGTGCGATAGACAAAGTTGCCTTCGGTTTCTGATGACGATGGAGACACTAATTCTTCCTCAAATTCATTGGAGCTAAAAGATCCCGAGTGGTTTCTTTGCCTTGTTTTTCCCATCATGGTAGTGTTTGTGGCCATGACATGTCTCAAAGAGTCATTAAGGTAACGGTTCAACAAGCTGCTCTTGTATTTGGGGGGTGCCACATAGTCCTCACTGGCCCGTGACTCTGGCCTCACTCCTGCTTTGATGACCGAACTCTCACTTTTAATCACGGGATGGTGAACTGGGGTATTATAGCCCCCTTCGTTCAGGTGGGTTCTTGGAGGATTTTCTCCATCTAAAGTGGAACAGTATCACTAAGTAGGATGGTATGCATACTTTCCCCCAGCCACCCAACTCTTATATTTAATCCTTAAAAATATATAAAGGAAATATATTTAAAGTATATAAAATTATCTTTGATATTCAAGATCAATTTTTAGGCAATGAAAGAAAATATTTATGTCATCTCTCACTTATCGTATTTTAATTTTAATGAATTTCACTGAATATGTTATTCTGACACATGGTATATCTATAAACAAGAGGAAATGGCCATCATTCCTTTGGTCATTTATAGTATTATAAAAATGAAGTTACTTCATGCAATAAAAAAGAACCATTATGGCACCATCATATTTTGTGGGAGCAACCTTAAAAATAGCAATTATGGTGAACTTGCTATAGAGGCAAAATAAAGAAAGCAAAATAAAAATATTAACAAACCTTCAGAACATGAGTCATCACTGCTTACGCTAAGCCGTTCAGCATTGCCTTGAACATACTTGTTATATAACTTTATTCTCAAAGCCCAGCTTAAATCTGGCTGTCGAACAGTATTCTTAAGCCGACGTCTTGCATTAGCAAACCAATTTGACACCTAAAACGGTATTATTTTTCAATTAACAAAACTTAAAAACATTATCCATGGTGCAATTATTTTCTCATAAAGGAGCTAAGCCTCTCTCAGCACCTCTGATCATTAAATATTCCCAGGACATAAGAATACTGGACATTCACATCCATTCATTCATTTGACAAACATGTTGCTTACTACAGTCACTGAGCATTTAGTGTATTTGTGGAATAAGGAAAAATGAAAAGGCCTTGACATCAAAAAATTTTAGTAAGAGGAAAGTCCAGTAAGAGAAGTAGGAGGGTATACAAATAACTAATATAAGAAAGAATGTGATGAATGGCAGACAAGACATTAAAATGATACAGGAGTCCAAAGGAAAAAGGGGTTACTTTCATATATGACTCCAGCCTTTTTGAGGAATTTAAGTGAGCCTTTGAAGAAAGTCCAGAATAGATCAGGTCGAGAGGGAAGGGAAGTGCATTCCCGATAAAGAGGACGCAGGAACAAAGAGAAGTGAAATTCCAGAGAAATTGTAGGGGTTGAGGAAGAGGGAAGAGTTAAAGATGACCTTGAGTCATCAAACCTGTGGAACCAAGAGAAGGGTAGTGCATTTGAGGAAAGAGATAAAACTTTTTGAGGATAAAATGATATGTTTGGCTTGGGCAATGTCTAGTTCGAGGTGCTAATGTTGGTGACATGTCTGGTAAGAAAATAAAAGTGGTATCTGAGATTGAAGGGAGGGGATGAGCAAATTCAAGAGGAAAAGGCACAGAGGTAATAGTCAAAGTTGCAAGAGTAGAGAGAATGAAAGCAGGGTCAAGGACCAAGCTTTGGAAACCATTAGAGATGAAAAAGGTGGGACCTGCTCGCTTCCAAAAGCGGAGCTAGCAAAACAAGCAGAGGTAGAGCCATCGGTGAAGAGGGGGAAAATAAACCAAAGAATTCCTCACTTTAAGCCAAAAGTCAAGTGTTTCTTAGACAAATAGGTGAAGGCAAAGAAAGAAACATTTCAAGACAAAGAAAAGCTACTTCCACTCTTTTTTTTTTTTTAAGATGCTACTGGATTTGATACTTGAGATTTCTTCTAAAATATCAGGTTATCATCAGTGCACAGATTTTTAGAAACTCAAAAGGGCGATACTTGCCTTTAAAAGAATGAAACACGGGAAGAGAATGAAGTCTTTCTGCCAGTTTGGTCCAGAACATGACCAAACTGAGGAATTTAAGCTAGGCTTTGAAGAAAGGCCAGATTACTATAATGGTTTGTGTGGCAATGTTTGCACTGGAAATTTCTACTTTTTTTCTAGACTTATACTATAAATACACATTTTTTGTGCATTACTCAAGTCCTTATTATTCTACTTTAAACAAACCTCAAATTATACTTTTTCTCCCTGTCCTCATGGGTAAGCACATGGTGGGTTTCCCATATGTATTTAATATTCAATATAGTCAATATTATCTTCTTTGTACCTGAAGCAATGATAGTTATCCTTTCAAATTTATATGCAATGACTTATTATCTCACTATAGCATTTCAGAAGTCAGTCCACCAATACTTCTTCCTGCTAAGCTATGTTACTATTACCAAGATTCAGTCTGACTTCAAATTCTCAGTCCTTCCCATTCTCTACAGACAGAAAACAAAATTATTGAGTGACTATTGTACTTTAGCCATGATGTTAAGTCCTAGGAATGAATAAGCTTTGTCTTCTGCACTCCTGGAAGGACTCGTGGAAAAGAACTACATAATAATTAACTGGGATACACCAGTGAACATTAGCTGTGGAAGCACAAGGAGCCTGATCCCTTTCTTCATGAAATTTCTCAAACTTCCCTTGGATTCTTCAACTCACTGCCAAAATCTTCATCCAACTACTTTATCTAACCATACTACTAACTGGGAATTTGAAAACATTTCTCTTTCTAACTTCCCTGTCTTCCATTCTGTTCTCTTAAATGGATCTTAGCAACTATCATCAAATTCAAGAATTGATGCACCATTTTGATTTAATCACTTCACTTCTTCAAATCCTCATAAATGTCCTGTTATCCCATAATCACCACACAATGGAAGAGGACCTGGCTTCCTGTTCTGAATTTGCCAAAACCATGCTGTGTGAATTTGGATAAATTATTCAACTTTTCTGAACTTTGAATCCTTCATCTCTAAAATGGATTTGATGGTTCCTAATATCCTTGCTAGCTCTAAAAATTAAGATGGGTGAATACAGCCCGAGTTCCCCTACAGCAATGTTAATTTCCTTTCTACTAGGTACTAACCTCCCTCTGTTGACCAGTACTGTCTCCAGCAAGAGTGTTTTTGTCCTTCTTTGCTCCTTTCACACACAGAGTACAGCCTGCAACTTCCCCTAGATCATTCATATTTACTAGAATTCAACTCCAAAACATTTTTGTAACTTTCTTTACTAAACAGGACATAATTCAGACTAACCTTAAATCTTAACTAACCTTAAGTCTTCACACAGCAACCACACATGGTACAGTGTAAAATCCAATTCTTATGAAACTCTTCTTATAATGAAAATGCAATGGCCTTCATTTAAAAAAAAGGTAATACACTACCCTTCTAACAGACAAAAATGGGGGAACATTTAAATGATTTAAATGTCATAGGGGATTAACTAACTTTTCGTGTATAGGAGTCATACCTCTTTTATATACTCATAGTCTTTTTTTTAATCATATTATAATAGTTACACTTTAGGTGATTTTCCAGAAAGGTTTGCTGATGTCTAATATAGACTGTTTTAAAACTGATTTCATAAACTGGCCACCACCCAATCTGGTAATATATGTATTCTGCTGGGGTTTTTTGTTTTGTTTTTTTCAGTACAACCTAACAGCTAGACACACTCCAAAGTCTTTAATGCGTATTTGCAGTAGGTCCTGCAAACAGCAAACAGTTGGTTAACAAATTTGCATATAATTGTTTTGCATTTCTTTCTTGATGAATTAATGCAAATTCCATCTGTTTCACTGAAGGTAAAAATATCGGTTCAAATTTTCCACTTTTAATCTATATGGATTCCTTCGGGTTGTCGTTCATATTCTCTTCAAATTGTGTTTTACATGAAACAGGTCTCCTTATCAAGAAAAGGTTCTGGAGCAGAATTTTAATATCAGACTGAATGCTATATGTGTATGTATGTATAGACGTTTGGGCGTCTAAGCTTTCACTATAAAATATGGGAGATAGTTAGGTATGACTAATTTATATAATTATAATTTATATCAGTATCTATCTGTCTATCTCCCATATTTTATAGTGAAATATTAGAAAGCCAAACATCTAGAAGCTGGGAGGGAAAACTAAATAATATTCATCCTACTCTAACAAAGGTGTTTACATTCATCATGTTGACAGAGCAATTGTTACAGTACACCCAAAGGGATAAACTGGCATCTGTCCATGTTTGAACACACTGAATTAATGAACTTCTGAGCTATTCAACTGAAATATTGAGCACTTCATTTCCACACCATGTAATATGACACTTGGAATAATGAATAAGGACTGATCTGAGATTTTGTTGAACATTTAACAGTTATAATAAGCCTTGTAGCTGATAACGGCATCTATATCTCAGCAGGCACACTCAATACCAAGCAAAAACAGAGTTATGTCAACAAAGGAGACAGAATCTTGGAACATAGCAGTTTTAACAAATTGTATGTGGACATATCACAGGAATATGAGACTTCCATTATTAGAGGAGGAAGCATTAACATCTACTCATTATTCCTTGGTAAGTTCCATATCCTGCAATAATACAAACCCCAATCACATACCATTTTATATTATTCCACAATAAAGCTGTTTATATTTTGAGAGTACAGAGTGTACTTCTATAGCATTTGAACAATGATCAGCCATAGGATCAGCCATAAGATCCATTGGTAATTCCATACATTTTTATTTTTTCCATTATCACTTTAAAGTTTCAGAGACCAGCTTCATTAATAATAAAATTTGAAATCATTATACTGTTGTCATTTATTATTATAAAAACCATTTTACCCCACTTAAAATTACATATTTTTGTGCATTTTTATTTTCTGAGCACTAGTGTAAGAGGAAAAAAAGTGTTTTGAATGAAAATTTCATGTAAAGCATATTTTAAAAATGTAATAGCCTTACCAAGATCTAAATGTAAAAAGCATTTTTATTTGTATTTGAACTATCATTACAGGTGGCAAATAATTTAAAATTACAACTACTTGTATTGCAGCTCAACAAAACTACTACATAAGAAAGTTTAAATGGCTCTCCTAATGACAAATGCTACTTCATAATTTAAAAAGTCCTAAAACATGGCATAAATGTCCTTTTGCTTTCTGTATGAAAGAATAGCCTCTATTAAATATAGAACTATATAATCGGCCAAAATAACCTAGTGTTTCATTGCTGACATCACTGTGAAATATTCAAATAACTCTATAAATTAGTGTATTTTAAAAAGAAATAGCATACTTATTTAAACTGAAATTTTAACATAGGTTATTTATTTTCATAAGTCAGGTTTTTCTGACTGGAATAATTTATTTAGAAACTACTTTGGTAAATCGCTAAAAGATTCATAGTTTTATGTTAAACAGATATTAAGCCAAGAACACTAAATTAATTTTCCCCTCCACTGCTGCAGCAAATCACTATTAATACCATTGCCTGATAATACGAAAGAAAACAGATGTCTTTGTATATAATTATATTCTGAAAATAAGCAGAAATTACATATTCTAGCATTGATAGCCTGACTATAAGTCAACTTTCATGCCTTGTCCAACTTTCCAGTAATTCCTAAAGGGAAATTTTAAATACGCTGGAAAGCAATTTTTATTTTATCCACTAGTTCCTTTTTTCTTTTTGGAGTTCCTGCTTACTGTAAATTTAGTGGAATGGCCAAATTTTCACAGTCAGGTAATGCTACTGCAATGTGCAAAACTTCTCACCTGATGTAGCTCCTCCTCCTCTTCTTTCTGAATAAATTTGCCTGTTTGCATGTAAAAAATTCAAGCCACCGTATTTATTTTAAAAAACTGTGACATGATGGGAAGAGCATTTGATCCAGAATTATTTATTTCCAGTCCTCTCTGTCTTTTACTGACACAACCGCCCCAACTCTTGATTATGTCAAGTGTAAAATTCTGATAGTAGCTGCCTACAACATCGTGGTTTTGTGAACAGTAAGATTCGGTTTTGAAAAGCTAGTCAAATGTAAAGTAACGCTGCTAACCAGAGAACACACAAACTTTGCACCATTTCTCTACACTTGGCAAAGTAACCCAACCATCTGAAATCTGCCTCCTCTCCTTAAGCCCAGCAGAAAAGCATCAGGAGCAAAATGCTGTGGATTGCAGCTAATGCTTAGGATGCTTCCTATTAAAAAATAATAATAAGTTGGGGAGGTTGTTGATCCAAATATCATTTCTTGTCTTTCTATCCCCTACTCCTAGCTGTCAGTAATGGTAATTTTGAAAGTTACTCTGTACCTGAGCTTTAATATTGGGCCTTAATATGGAGCGTCACACTGCGTGGTTCTCAAAGTGGGGTTCCTCCCTAGCCTCAGCTTCAGTAACACCTGGGGCCTTGTAAGAGATGCAAATGATGGTCTCACTCCAGACCTGCTGAATCCGAAACTCGGAGGTGGGGCCTAGCGATTTGTGTTTTAAGCTCTCCAGGCGATTCTGATGCTCACTAATGTTGAACCTTCTCATAAGTCTGCAGTTTACTTTTCCCTTCCCTCCCTGACAGCGCATCCTGCATTCTCTCCCGCACGGAGCATCTGCACTGAACTGAGGGATGAGGGTGAGAGGTAATTCAGAAACTCCCACAGCTCGGCTCCAGCCCTCTCCAGGTAGAAGCGCCACGTGGAGAGCCACACGAACCCTAAGCGTTCCTGCTCTTCAGCCCCTCGCCGGGAAACGGATCAGGGGGTTAATGGATCCTGATTACCTGCACTAGAGTCATCTGCGAGCCGAGGGCCAAGAGTATCTTCTCGGTCTTGGTGGGATACGGGTTGTCACGATGCTTGTAAAGCCACTGCTTGAGGGGCCGCGCCATGTCTTGCAGGGCCTGCCGCTTGTGCCTCACCTTCCCGCCATTCTGCCGGGCGCTGGAACGTGGGCAGAGGAGGAGGCCCTGGTGAGCGACGCGGTTGCCCGCCCGGCCCCTCCACGCCCCGGCCAAGCCCGGGCCCCGCATCCAAGCTGCGCATTCCTGCCTTGCGCCCCTGCTCTGCGCGAGCCCAGAGTTTGGGAGAGGCAGGAAGTGGGAGCCACACAGTTTCTGGATGGGGAGATCATTTCGATAGGTTTATCTTGAATAGGGGGATACCTTGAACCCAATACCCCAAGGTTAGAGGTTTAGGAGACGAAGGTCAAGTGATTTGAAGAAAACTGCTATTCCAGTCGCGGATCTGGGCAGCGGGGCTAACTGCTACCCTTCCCTCGCCCGCTGGCGCCGCGCCCTCGAGTGGCCCTGGCCTGGCAGGCCTGGCAGGGTATGCAGCTGGCTCTCGAAACTTCCCTCGGGGATCTCTTGTCTGCTCCCAGAGGCTTTCCGTCGCTTGTGGTCAGGGGAAAGGTCGCCGACTGGACATAGGGAATAAAGCAAAGGAGCACTGCCGCCCCGGCTCTCTTTAAGCTATTTCCTTTGATCTTTCAGGAAAAGGGGGAAACTTTCCAAAGGAGGTGGTGGTTTGTGGAGGAAAGCTGCAGAACCCAAAAGCACTGTCGGGCCGTTTCCCGACTAAGGGAAGGTTAAAAGTACGGCAAGCTCTGTCCCATCAGGTAAAGTAAAAAGACCTCAGGAAAAGCATATTCAGAGAGGGTAGAGGCAGAGGCAGCCAAGAGCCTGGAGCCTGGAGCCTGGAGTGTGGCCTGGGGCGCTGCGCTCCCGCACGGGTCCGGGAGGTGTCGCGCGCGGCCGCCTGCGAGCCCAGCCGCTCCCCGAGGCTTGCGCGCCTGCGCCGGAGCCTCCTGGGTTTCTGCCTCTTTAAACACTTTGAAATGCAATTCCACCCGAAGCGACTGGTAGTAACATTTTGACGAAACCGAATCTCTGTTTTACTAAGCAGCGACGCCGCAGAACAAGCAGCTGATGCAATCGTTCAGGTGGAGGCCGCCAGGAAGGCTGCTCCTCCCCGGCGGTGCGCCCGGGGAGCCGCCGGGATCGGGCCAGGCAGAGCCTGCCCTCCACTCACCGGCAGTCTGAGCAGCTGGCCCACCCGCAAGCTACTGCCCCCCAGCATACCCCTCACCCCGCTAAACTCAAACCCGGCCCCGCAAGCCCGGGGCCTCCCCCTCCGGGTTCGCCGCCGGCCCCGCCGAGCCGCGTGCACGCCTGCGACTCCCTGCCGGGAGGCGACCTTCCCGACTCCTTGGGCCAGGCGAGCCGCGGGGCTCTGGCGAGGGGCTGGGGTGACCGAAGAGAAGTCCGCGGAGCCTGAGCCTGCACTCCCCGACTGCTCGGCTTCGCCTGTTTCTCTGCACACAGCTCAGTCCTTTTTCCTCGCTCTCAGCCGCGCACCGGCACCCGCAGTCCGGAGAGGGGCAAATAACCCCCAACTCCGAGGTCCAGGCAGCCGAGGGCCGAGGGGCAGCTCCTGGCGCCCTTAGTCTCCACCAAGCTCCTTGGAGCTGCCCCGACGAATTGATCCCTCATGTTTTAAGATAGGAGCCCCTTAACTGAGAACGCGCGAGCCCTGGAGGGGCAGACCTGCACTCCCAGGGAACTCCGGGCCCTTTCCCGTCCACACGACCCCGTTGCCACGGGACCCCGGCACAGCTCACCGCCCCCACCCCTCCGGGCCGCAGGCAGGCAGGGCCCCCAGGGGAGTGCGCATACCCGGTCCTCCGGTGTCTCAGGCCGAGGTTGTCCTTGAGGGGCGGGCCGTCGGGAATGCCCACCTCGGGGCGGGCGTGAGGACTGTCCAGTATACCGCTGTAGGGCCGGCCACCCCGCTCCCGCTCCGAGGCGCCTCCGTCCTCAAACAGCACTGCACCGCCGAGCTTGTTGAAGACGATGGTGTTCATGGTGCCGGTTGGCAGGGACGCGCGGCGCGGCCCCAGAGCCTCGGGGCTGGGCCGCCGGGAGCTCCGCAGCGGGGCTCGGCTTCTAGGAGAGGAAGGTGCATCTCGTTACTTACTGGCTGAGAGTGCTCAGACCCCTGCAGGTCCAGGGCCTTGAACTTGGCCGGGTCGCCGGGCTGCGGAGCCGAGGGGAGGAGCGGCGCTGCCGCAACCGGCAGGGACCCTGCGGCTCTCCCCAGTTGGCTACACGCCCCCGCCCCTGCAGGCTTCCCGGACAGGTACCTGCCCTCTTCCTTGCCTGGGCGATCGATCCCCCCATCCCTTCCCTCCCCAGAACTACAACTGGGAATCATTCACCCGCACAGGCAAAGGAAACGAATTCTCAAACGTGCCTTTGGGTTTCAGTTTGAATCTGAGAGAGGCATACTCCGGACTGCGGAGCGCGACCGGCGTGAGGCCGCGCGTGGTTCTTCAATCACAGCAGAAGACTAAAGCCTCTGGGAGCCCCAACTCGGGGCGTCAGGAGGGGTTGGATGGAAGGGAAGATTTGGGGTAATGTGCCAACAGCATCCGCAAGACCCCCCAGCTCATGAGTCCCAGGCCATACCGGAATTTGGGGGATTTTCGTGTTTTCTAGATCGTGGATGGTTTGGTTGAAACCCCCGCATCTTCTGTCCGCTAAGGTTCCCCGGGGTGAGGTTGGGTTCAAGGACAAGGAAAAGTTAAGTGGCGTCAGGACGAAAGCACCACTTCTCCCCCTTCTCTCCCCGAATCTTCCTATCATCCCCCAACGCGCCCCGGGACGTGCATGGTCCTAAGGTCCAAGGCGCCAGGACCCAGGTCCCCAGAGCCCTCAATCAGTGACATTCTCTTCCGCAGCGCGGCTGTCAGCCGCGGGCTCGGAGCCCCTCGACACCCGTCCCTGAAGGGTGTCTCCGGGGACCCTTTCAGAGGCTGTAAAGGTGTCAGAAGCCCAAGGCAGGAGACAGCTTGGTCCGCGCACCTCCCGGGCCACGGCTGCCACTGTCAGGGAGAGCCAGCAGCTCACCTCTGGGGTCGCGGAGGCCCTGAGCCTCTGCCTGCCGCTCACGGGCGTCAGGAGCAAGTCCGCGCTGCCGCGGAGCCGCAGAGTTACAGCCCCAAGGCGCGCGGCCGCCCTCGCCCGCCCCATCTCCCCGCCTCGCGCCTCGGGACAGCTCCCGTTTCCTCCGAGCTGCCTCAGCTTCGCTGCCAGCGCCCCCTTTACCCGTCCAGCCGCGGCATGGGCTGCTACTCCAGTAACACACGCGCGCGCGCATACACACACACACACACACACACACACACACACACACACACACCCTCTGCCTCGCCAAGTGCCCACACTCGCCAACGCCCCCGCCCCGCCCTCCGGCCACCGCAGCAGAGGCCACTCGTGACATTTAGGACGGTGGCCACCGCGATCAAACGACGGCTACGGTCTGTGTTCGTAGGGAAGTGAAGTCAGACCTCTGCTGGATGCCGCGTGTCCCCTAGGACTGCGTCCTCCCGCGCAGACAGGTACGTGTCTGGAGTGTGCACATAGCCTCGGCGATAAGTGTCAAAGAGAATTTTCGTGCTCGCAGCCCCTGTTCTACAGTTAAGACTCGCGTTGGTGTTTTCTTTTAAAATCAGTGCCCTTAGGGATGTGTGTTCATGCTGCTTTATTTGTACAAGACACCCTTCCCTGGCCCGGCTTTCTCCGCGCCACCCCAGCGCGTCCTCCTAGATGCGACGACGTGATTTTCCTAGCGAAGTCACCACAAGGTTAGCCACCTCAGACCCTTCCCCGGCAGCCCCAAGCCCACGTAGAGATCGCAGACACAGACACCCGGCGCGCTCTAGGTCTGCAGGCAGCAGGCTCAGAGGCAAGCGATGGCAAAGGTCCGAGCGCTGTCCTGTCGCAAGGGGTCCGGGGGCGTGTGAACCACACTTCCTGACCCTCCCAGGACTCCCGCGCGCGGCCACCCGCGCCTCTTCTCAAATCACTTACCCCGATTCACTCCAGACTGTGGCCGGGGAGGTCACTCCCTGCAGAAGTGTCCCCCTCCCCCAACGCCGGCGAATAATTTTAAAGCAAAGGAGGCGCGGCCAGGTGGGCTCCCAGGCTCCGCGCAGACCCTTGGGCCAGCCTTGGCCGCCACCCGGGCGCGTCTCCACCAGACCTTGGAGGGAAGTTGGGGGAAGGGCGGGGAGAGCATGGTCGCCCAGGGCGCAGGGGCCAGAGCGAGCCTGGCGTTCCGCGGCAGCCGGCTGGGACACGGCGACGCGGGGGCTGTACCTGTGGCTGCGGGGCCGGCGGCCGGCTGCAGGGCGGCTGGCTCTCCCGCCTCGAGACTAGGCGCACTCCCATCCCCGCCGCATGTTCTCCACGCGGGCTCCAGCGCGCTCACCACCGCCACCGCCGTCGTCTCCGCTTTATTTACCCAGCCCGGCGCGCGCCGCCCGGGAACAGGAATAGCGAGGCCTTCTCATGTTTCCTGACTGCCGGGCCCAGCCGGCGAACATCCTGCGGGCGCGGTATCCACGTTCCCGGGCGGGTGGAGAGGAAGCGTCCGCGCCCGCCCTGCCGCGGGGGCTGCTGTTAACCCCTAGCGGAGGAGCCGCTGCCGGGGAGCCCCGGGCCCGCCGAGTCCTCCGGAGCCGGGCGCAGCTCCCAGATCCGCCGGCCTTGCAGTCGTGGAGCAGACGGGGCTTTTCCTTTCGCACTTTAGGAGAGAAATTGGAGAAGCTGCCGGGAGCGCTCGGCTCCGGCTCCAGAAGCTGAGAGGCTGCGGTGCAAATCCCGTGTCTTAGCTGGCCCGATTGCCGGAAATTTCACCGCGCGTGGCTAGGCGGGAGAGGCCACTGTGACGCGCCCTGTATTTTCCTCTCGATTAGCTGGAGGGAAGTTAGAGCTCGGTTTTGCACCTACAGCCCTGGAGCGTATTGCAGGAAGTGCTAGCGCCCAGGAGCCTCTTTTCTGATGTCACTGGGCTTCTGGGGTCCTAGTTGTCTCAGTCAAAGCCAGGCACACTTTCACCTCGTGGACAAGGGCTGGTGAGGCTGCCCCCGCCGCTGGGTATGGGGATGGGGGAAAGCAAGGATGGGATGAGTTCAGCCCAGGTGGCCAATCTGCGGTGACCCAAGTGCAGAAGAGGAGGCGCGCCCAGAGCCAGGGATCTGCACCCAGCAAAGGAGATGGAACTTAGAAGAGTCACAAGCTGGGACACAGGGCAAAGAGAGAGAATGGCTACCAGATTCTCTGAGTGATGATACTTTGCTTCCTAGCATTACCGCAAATATAAGTAGCGAAAGCGGCGGTTTAGGTGCAACTGCAAGCTCAGAGCTTCTGGCAGCCCAGAAGATCCCCAAGGTGCCAAGACGAAGCTGCCTGCGCTCTCGCCGAAGGCCCTGTGGTCCTAGCGAACTTTCGCCCTTTTTAAAGAACAAACTTAGATTTCCCCCCACCAAGCTTAAAGAAATAGCACCATTTGTCCTTTTCCCCTCTAAATGTGGCTGGCCAGAGCAGGGGCAGTGGCCCACCTTAGCATCTTCTTCGTGTGTGTGTGTGTGTGTGTGTGTGTGTGTGTGTGTGTTGGGGGGGTGCTAGAAGTGGTTAAAATGTATATCAAAGCTATTATTTTACAGACTAATCACACCCTCAAATTTCATATGTGTCACCTCCTAAATTACACGATAGCAAACCGTTGCGGAGTGGTACAATGTAAACCACAAAGGAAGGCCGGTTTACATTTTTGCGCACCAGGAAGATACAAAGTATCATTGGAGCATGTTCTGATGTCCTCCGTTCTCTTTCGTTATATAACTTGCTGTTGCAGGCTTGCATCTTGTCTTTGGCGCTGCCCTTGTGGTGTGAGTTCAGTACAGGCTTCTGGTCTACAGACCTCGCTGTAGGAACTTAAAGACAGGGGTAAATCCTAAGGTGTCAGCCACCAATTTTCAGCTAACAAATTTCACCACAGGAGCAGATCTAATTGATAATTCATAGGACGAAAGAGCCACCTTCTCTTTTAAGGTCTCTATCAGTGGCGTTAGTCACCGGGAATTGTAATGAAATCAGCTCTAACACACCCCTGAAACATTTTTTGGTCAGCTGTCCCAGGTAAAGCTATAGGCATGATACAGTTACTTGCAATTTCCCAGTATTCTACTAACTTTTTGAGCTATATACTATAGTACATGTTAGTATAGGACAAATGAATTTTGTTGTTTCAGTACTTAACTATATTTACTCAATTAAAAAATGCATTTAGAACGCTTTTATTTAAGATATACTTACATGTAATATTTGTTTTCTCAAAGTCTGAAATGAAATATACAGCAAAAATCTTAATGCAAAAATACTTTTCATTTGATATAGGAATAAAATACATTTGAGTAAGCCTCAACTCACTAAAAAATTAACATATGGTAATTCCCTTAGACTATGATTTAATAATTAAAATCCATTTAAAAATGAAAGAAGAGTGAAGGATCCGTTCTAGAAGTGAAATGGTGTGAAATATCCCTCTGTAATATACAAATGGGCATTTATTTTATTTTTGCAAGTTTTATCCTCTATGCAAAAGGGAAGTGTTGTCTTCATTTTAACCCACAGTTCAAATACATTCATTATTAAATGACACCTATTTCTAAAATAAATGTTACTCAGCTTCTTGTGCTATATCCAATGTCAGTATGTGAAATGCTATATATAATCCTCAGAAGTAAAGCTTCCAGTTTCAGAAAGTTTTAGAAGTTTTAAGAAAGCATATGTAGTTTGTGGAAGATGGCCTTATGCAGGGGGGAAAAAAACCCAAAACACCCAACAACTTAGACCAGAAGTCAGAAGACTTGAGCCGTAATCTTAATTCTGGTTAATTTGACGATGGTTTAGCCTGAATTTAGTAAAGTGTAAAATGACAATGATAATAAATTTTCCACAAACTGCCTTACACTATTATGAAGGGTTTTTTTTTAATGTGAAAGTAAGATATTGCTTTGCTAAAGCTAGGAAGATGTTAAGTAAGAACATTTGGAAGAAATATTAATTCATTATATTGGACTCTGCAGTTATAAATATATGTAATTATTACTTCCTGGTAAAGAAAAAAATAAGTCTTCAGTTTTAGCATTTTGATATTTTACCAAGTTACCCTGACATTTCAGAATAAATATTAGCCAAAGTGTTTGAAAATAATGAGTGTTTTAAAACTCCTTTTTCCAGTTATTACTTATGAGCAATAAAGCAAACTACAAAGCCAGAGAATGACTACAACTTCCGGCTCAAATGGTTTAAAATAGTAAGTTAATGAACAAATAGCAGGTTCAGCTCACACGTGGCCAGTTTGATGGCAGAGATACATACTGGAGTGTGTAAGGGGAACAACAGAACAAGTGGTGAGAGATACGGCTGCAGAAACACTGTGAGCTAAGTAGTAGAATGGGTGGCCACGAAGGATCTCACAAGGTGTTTCTGCTTTGATTATAAGTTAATTTTAGTTCCATAAATAATATAGAATGAATAACGCCTTCTTACAGGGAGGGTCTTTTGCATAAATCCACTCTCAAACAAAGAAGAATACAAGCGAAAGTCCCTCTCAGCCACTTCCACCCAATCACATTCTGCAGAGGAACCACCCAAAGCTGGCAATTGCAGGTTGGATATGCATCTGCTCAAGTTTTTTCTATGCATTTACATACATGCATAAAATAAATAAATTATAGTTTTGCTTTATGAATTTTTAAAATAAATGAGGCTGTATATAAACGTACATACACATACTGAGTATTAAACTAATTCTTGCTTTTTCATTCAGTCATGTCCTAAAGAACTTATGTATTAGTAGGCATACATGTAACTCCTTCTTTTAAACTGTTACATAAGACTCCATAATCTACTTAACCATTCTCCTAAGAATATGTCTGTCTTTCCAATTTTCACTATATAAACATCAAACATCCTTGCATATGATTATTTCTGTATATGCATACGTGTTTCTCTAGGAATAGTTACCCAGACGTAGAATTTCTAGGTTGAAGGAAACACGGTTTTTACATTTTGATAGATACTTCCAAATTTTTCTCCAACCTACACCACCGCTGACACATGCATGCTCCAATTTCCTCACATGCTACACAGCATTGCATATATTCAGTCTTCATAATGTTTGCCTAAATGGTGAGTAAAATAATGCCTCATCGTTTGAAAACATTTTCCTTTATAAGCCATTTGCATTTCTTAATTGAATTGCCTTGCTTATATCCTTATGAGATGCCTTATTGATTTATAATGCTTATTTATAAATCATTTTTTCACTATATATATTTTTACATGTTGCAAATATGTTACCTGGTCTGTGACTTGACTTTTATCTATTTTGTCTTTGTCTTACAGAATGATTAAATGTAAATAGATCAGTATGTCAGTCTCCTTTTTCGAATTCTGGTTTTTGTATCTTGCTTAAGAAGATTTTTTTTTCTTTTTGTATTTTCATCTAATACTTTAAAAAATTGTTTCCACTTGGCTTCTTAGTAAGTTATGGTTCAGATTGAGATGGTTGATTCAATGGTGTTCTAGGATGAAGTCATTTATCAGCTTAGAAGCAGGAGATCAGCTTCCAGCAGCTGTATTTTCCACAGTACAGTGTGACTGCACATAGCTTTTCAAACACATCATGTAACAAAGAAGGGATAACCTATCACAAGCAATATAAGGTTATTTGTAAAAGTGATGAAAAAGCACCCATTGTTTGAAAAAGTAAAATATATTTCTCTCCTCGCTCAACTTTTCATGGAATGGGAATTAATTTTTTTTCTTCACGAAGCAGCTAGTCAAGATAGGAACCTTTGATAATGATTATATATGAGTCAAGTTCATTCTGGCCAGAAATGCAAGTACCTTATCACCACAATTTTAAAAACCATTAACTATGTATAAGTGCAGAAAATACACATAATAAGCAATCAATAGAACTGAGATCCAAGTGGGTTAACGTCTTGTTCTGCTCCAGGTCTTGCTTGACACGGGACGTGATGTGACACTGACCCCTAACAACCCATCTTTTCTCTTGATACCAAAGTATCTTCAGTGATCTCAAATTAGAGTCCACTATATTACACACAAGAAAATATACTATACATTGGGGTCTAGAGGAGAACTGGCAGAATATTTCATCCTTAAAATATGCATTTACACTTAAATACTAGAATTACTTTCAGAAGACTCTTCTAGCTTGAGAATCAATTAGGCTTTATGTCAAAAAGTGTCCTTTTAAATAAAAACAGTGAAGACTTTTGTTCCTAGGCCAGTACAGCTCTACATATGAAACCTAATGGACTTCAGGAAATCAGTAGATCTTAAATATTTAATCATGATATGTGCTCAAAAATGTGTCATGCTTTTGGTTGACCCTCCCCAAATCCATCTTCTCTGTTTTCATTTTTGATCTGTGTAGGATAAGTGAATAAATTCACCAAAGGACTGAATGTGAGCAGGAGCGATGTGTGCAACTTCTGCTCAACAAGCTTAGAAGGAAATTGCTGCCCTTCTCTCCCCTTTAACTCTTCCTGTGTCCAAGGGTTGGAGCATGGATGTGGCAGGGTATTAGTTCACTCCAGCTGCCATCACAGAATATCACAGACTGGGTGGCTTAAACAACAGAAATGTATTTTCTCACAGTTTTGGAGACTCAGAGTCCAAGATCAAGGTGCTGGCAGGGTTGGTTTCTGGTGAATTCTCTCCCCCTCCCACTGGCTTGCAGACAGCACCTTCTTACTGCATCCTCACATGACCTTTTCTCTGTGCTCATGCTGGGGTGGGGGAGAGAGGAGGAGAAAGAGAAAGAGAGAGAGAGAGAGAGGTCTGCTACCTCTCCCTCTTTTTAAAAAGGACACCAGTTGTAGCAAATTAGGATCCCACTGTTGTAACTTCATTTAACTTTTTTTTTTTTTTTTTCTGAGACAGAGTCTAATTCTGTCACCCAGGCTGGAGTGCAGTGGAGCTATCTTGGCTCACTGCAACCTCTGCCTCCCAGGTTCAAGCAATTCTCCTGCCTCAGCCTCCTGAACAGCTGGGGTTACAGGTGCCTGCCACGTGGCCAACCTAATTTTTGTATTTTTAGTAGAGATGGGGTTTTGCCATGTTGGCCAGGCTGGTCTCGAACTCCTGACCTCAAGTGATCCACACACCTCGGCCACCCAAAGTGAGCCAACATGCCTGGCTGACCTCATTTAACTTTAATCACCTCATTAAAGGCCTTGTCTCCAAGTTCAGTCCCACTGGGGGTTAGGGTGTCACATATGAGTTTTGAGGGGATACAGGTCAGTCCGTAACAAGCAGTGACCCATGTCAGCCAAGCAGATAATAACCTAAGAAACAGCAGAATCGCAAGATAAAGGGAACCTGTGGCTTTGAATGAACCACTCCAGTGAGAGCTATCAGGCTAACCTAACCTGGGTCCAAAAACCTTTTTCTGTAAAGGGCCAGATAGCAAAGGCTTTCTGGGCCCTGTGATGTCCCCCATGATAATTGAACTCTATCATTGCAGTGCAGAAGCAACTGTAGACAAGATTTGACTACGAACGAGTTAAGGAATGAATGTTGATGTGTTCCAGTAAGACTTGATGAATGGCACTGAAGATTGAATTTATGTCATTCTCATTCTCACTGATATGGTTTGGCTGTGTCCTCACCAAAATCTCATCTCGAATTGTAGCTCCCATAATTCCCACGTGTCATGGGAGGGACCCAGTGGGAGGTAATTGAATCATGGGGGCAAGTCTTTCCCGTGCTGTTCCTGTGATAGTGGTGATAGTGAATAAGTCTCATTAGATCTGATGGTTTTATAAAAGGGAGCTCCCCTGCACAAGCTTTCTTGGCTGCCACCATATAAGACGTCCTTTTGCTCCTCATTCTCCTTCTGCCATAATTGTGAGGCCTCCCCATCCATGTGGAACTGCGAGTTCATTAAACCTCTTTCATTCATAAATTACCCCGTCTCAGATATATCTTTATTAGCAGCGTGAGAAGAGACATACACACACAATAGTGTTGTTCTTTTATTTTTTATTTCCAACCAGTTAAAGATGTAAAAGCGATTCTTACCTGAGAAATTGGAATAGGCCACGAGCTGCATTTTGCCGGAGAGGGGTTGTGTTTTCTGACCCATGACTTGGACTACTCAGCTCTCATTGCAGAGGAGACAAATGCCCTTATTTAAGTCACTGTATTTGGGGGCTTCCTTGCTAAAGGAACTTAGTCTTTACCCTAAGTAATAGACACTTGTAAAAAAAAAAAAATGATCCCAGTGGCCATAGGTGGGCTTAAGAAAAGTGCTTTCTAGATGCCTAGAGGCTGCTACAGCAGGGCGATCTGGAAAGGAGATGGAAAGAAAAAGTGCTTCCTCCCCTTGCCTCCTGAGACTGTGTTGCATGTGTTTAGAGAATCAGCCTAATTATTTTTACATTTATTTGGTGTTATACTGTTTTTAAAAATCTTAATTTTTCCTTTGTTTTCCTTTCCCCTTTCCTCTCCTTCCCCTTCCCTTCCCTTCCTTTCCCCTCTCCTCCCCTCTCCTCTCCTCCCCTCCCCTCCCTTGCCTTCCCTTCCCTTCCCTTCCCTTTTTCATTTCCTTTCATTTCTCCTTTCCTTTCCTTCTTTTCTTTACTCTCTCTCCCTTTGTCCTTCTCTCTCTTTTTCCTCTTTCCTTCCTCTCTCCCCCTCCCTTCCTTCCTTTCTCCCTCTCTCTTTTCCCTCCCTTCCTTCCCCCCTTTCTTCCTCTCTCTCTCCCTTCTTTCCATCTTTTCTTCCTCTTTTCCTCCCTCCCTCCCTTCCTTCATTTCTTTCTTCCTCTTTCCCTCCCTTCTTGCTTACATCCTTCCCCTCACCCCCTCCTTCCCTTCTTCCCTTCCTTTCTTTCTTCCTCTTCTTAGTTATTGATATGATATGCCTTAGTTATTGATGTGATGTGCCTTAGTTATTGATGTGATGTGCCTTAGTTATTGATGCGATGTGCCTTAGTTATTGACATGATATGCCTTAGTTATTGATATGATACGATGTGCCTTAGTTATTGATGTGATGTGCCTTAGTTATTGATATGATCTGCCTTTAGGCGCAGTATTAGTACTTGGGTTTTGATGCTTATGTTTTATGTAATCATGGAAAATGCTGATTAATTTTCAAGGCTTACTGTTTTCTGACTGACACCCCACCACCACCACCCCAAAAAACTCACAAAATTTGAACTATTTTTTATTGTTTGCTTTTTAATAATCAACAATAAGTATTTATGGAGCACCTGCATGCAAAGTTCTGTGCCAAGAACTGCATCGAATCTGATTTAAAAGACACGATCCTTGCCTAGCTTACAAACCTGTTAAGAAAGCACCGGAAAATAAATATACCTCATCTAAAAAGCTTTAGAGTGTCTGATATAAAGATGCTTGAATCCAGTAAATCTATAAGTTATCTGTAGCAATGCATGAGGGAGCTTAAAGATGATAGAATGACCATTTTATGTGTCTGCTAAAAATTTTGTAACCGTATTACCAACATCCTTCCCGAAAACATGCAAAAGAGAGCATTATTTCAGAAATTTGAGCCTGATTGAAAAACAGTATTTTCACCTCTTACATCAGGCTGTTTTGAATGTTATGCCAAAAACTTCTGGGTTTCAAGAAAGATTTTTAGGACTTCCGTTGAGAAAAAAAAATGCAGTAATGGTAGACACACAGAGGTTAGCTTGTGACTTTTCTTCCCTGTGCGTGCCTTTATCTAACCTACCTCCCTGCAACCCACTTTTATAAAACCCCTGTTTTGGAAAAGTGCTAAAGGGAGAGAGGGATTGGAACAGAGGTGTTCTGTGCATAAACTTGTTATGGGTGGCAGTGAAGTCATTCCTGGGGCTCCACTCGTTCTCTGCACGAGAAAGATTAATTCTTGCCCAAGTATCTGGGCCAGGGAACCTCAGGCCAGGCAGCAGGTGTGAGCATCTTTTTGTTCTGCTTTTCTCTGACGTTTGTTAAAAGTGCTTTGATGGAGTAGGCTACCATGAATCCTGCTGAGAAAGGAGTTTGGGCTAGTAGAAAGGGAAAAGGAAAAAGGCATTAGGCCAATTAATTATATACTATTTGTTTATTAATGTAAATTGTTAGAGATAGGATCTTGCTCTGTTGCCCAGGCTGTAGTACAGTAACATGATCATAGCTCACTGTATCCTTGAACTCCTGAACTCAAGAGATCTTCTCATCTCACCTTCCTGAGTAGCTGGGATTACAGATACATACCACCACACTCTGCTAATTTCTAATTTTTTTTTGCAGAGGTGGGATCTTGCTATGTTGTCCAGACTGGTCTCAAACTCCTGGCCTCAGCTTCCCAAGTTGCTGGGATTGCAAGCACGAACCACCATGCCAGGCCTAAATTGTATAATTTAAACAGCCTGAAGTCTAGGATAGGGGAAGTCCTGCAATATCCAAACGTCACAACTTTTTCTTAGACCTGCAGTAGCAGGCAGCCCAAGACATATGTCCTGATACTACTCTTCCAGACTCATAAATGGTGACATAATAAAGGATATTTTAAAAATACATAATACATACAAAGCACTTCCTATGAATCCACACACTATTCTAAGCAATTAACTCATGTAATTCTCACAGCCACCCTTTAGTACCCATTTTGCAGAAGAGGGCATCTAGGCATAGGATTACCGTAAGTCACAAAGTTGGTGACTAGTGGAGCTGGGATTTGAACCCAGTCAGGCAGACCCTAGAGCTCATGTGCTATATCACTTAACTCTGCCCCTTCTTTGAAGGTATATAGGAAGGGTAGAGAGAAAGAACTCTAAACCCTTGTCTCCATAATTGCAGGTACAGCTAAACATGCAGCTACGCACCTTCCGACTCCTCACTTCACAGGTAGAAACTCAATGCTAATACGTTCACTTTTCATTCTGTATGTGACATTTTTTCTAGGTGGGGAGCAGTGCAGGGTCAGTGTCACCTGTAATAGGATGATTTTAACAACTTCAGCATCATGGTATAAAGGCTCCACTTCATGTTCATCTTCATGTGTGGGCTCACACCCAGAAGCCAATTATTGCTGAATATTCTGAGGGTTCTCGAAATCTGGAGAACATCTTTTCCACCGGACAATGAAAAATAACATGCTTTGGAATAGCCTCAGTGACCCTGAAATGTTGTTTTCTTGTGGGAGTAGACATGATTATAAGTGGCCTATTCCAAGAGGCGTGAAAACCAGTAGCTTTGAGGAAAAATGTGACAGTGGCCCTACAACTTCATGATCCTCTTTGATTATTTTGTCTCTGTTTTGTTTTGTTTTGTCTTGTTATCATTGTTACAGTCGTCAGGCTTACCCCTAACATTTGTGGAGCCTAAGGCAAGAGTACGAATGACGCCCACGTACCGTATGTCTAAATATGTAAACCCTATAAATCAAGCTAAAACACTTAAGTAACACATGCCCCATCCTTCGACCTTGACGAACATACCATCTCGCTGGAAAATCAAAAACCGTATAGAAAGTTAGGACTTTAGTTAGAAAAATGTTAAAGACAATTAGATTTAATTGTTATTGTACATGTCTGGATATCTTGCTGTTAAGCTTGCAGCGTTTAAATGAGTAATAAAAGAAATATAAAATATATTTATTATATTAAATTTAATTTTCTTGTCTTTAAGCAAAAATCACTGTTATTATAATCAATATTTTCTCTTAATTTGTGTTCTGAAGGATTACAAGTAAATGCAATTCTATTAAGTGTTTAAAATCTGAATATGTTTTTATAAAGAACGTATATTGAAATAAATATGGCAGGTGTTTAAATTAAACTCATTTTCATGTATCATTTATGAAATGCTATTTTTATTCTAAAATAATTATGTATAAAATTAAAAGAGAAAAACAATGAATATAAAATTTCAAATAAATCTAAAATTTTATTTAATCTTTGGAAAATTAATTTAAAATATCTTTATACAAATTATTTGCATTGCTAGTGTTCAATACATGGCTGGTTTCAATGCAAAGTATTGATATCAGATTTCATGAGTGATTTGTCAAAATTTATACAATTACTGATTTAAGTGTGATATGAATTGTTTAATATCGCAAAACGTTCTTTTGCTACCAGTTGCAACTATTGCAAAGCTTTGCTAAATATTGAATACCTCCAGAACCAGGTGATAGATGAGCAAAAAAAATGATACCAGGCACTACTGGGAAACAATACTGCATAAGGCAAAGATATATTGCATTCATGCTCTCTGAAAAGGAAGGTCTGTTGAGTTGATTAACTGGTCTTTTCTCTCAGCTCTCAGAAGCAGTGTTCACCTCCAGTGTTCTCAGCAGTGCAACCCAAACCTTTACAACATTTGGATGTGATCACCTTTTACTTTAAGGACATAAAGCAAACAATGTGTAGAAGAATTTCCATGGGCCTGAATGATGTTGTCACAAGAGCAGACATTTAGGTTTAGAGTTGCACTGCACCCTGTTCAGCACGCAATCCCAAATGACAGTGTGTGTGTGTGTGTGTGTGTGTGTGTGTGTGTGTGTGTGTGATGCAGGCCTTTTAAAAGAAGGATTCAGGGCAGTAGCCCTTTGCCTGGGTTTAAGGGTGGCATGGTTATTCGAAGTGTTTATTTATCTACTCATTTTTTAAAAATTATTAATCTTGGCCCTCTGATTAATGAAAAAGAGATTGCACTAACTGAAGCCTTTCATGAGTTTATCCTCTGATGATCCCACAATGATTAATACATAATTCAGCCCCTGGAATTGCAATGGCAGGGCCACCGTCTTAGTTCTTTTGTGCTGTTATAACAAAATACCTGAGGCTGGATAATTTATAAAGAATAGAAATTTCTTTCTTACAGTTCTGGAGGCTGGGAAGTCCAAGATCAGGGTGCTAGCATCTGGTGTCTGGTGAGGGCCTTCTTGCTGCATCTCACATGGCAGAAGAATGGGAAGGGAATGAACCCACTCACTCAAGGCCTTCATTAGGAAATAATGTCCTAATTCCATCCATGAGAGCTCCACCGTCATGACTTAATCACCTCCTAAGTGCTCCACTTATCTTAATGTTATCACACTGGCAATTAAGTTTCAATATATGAATTTGAGAGGACTCATTTAGCTTATCGAATTGGAGAATAAGTTTCAATATATCAATTTGAGAGGACACATTCAGCCCGTAGCAGTCCCTATAAAGCCCCATGTGGGTAACATACGTTTTTTACAGGGGCAATTATTGCAGAATCTTCCTTTAGGAAATAATTTCTTTGCTGAGGCTAAGAAGTTTATACACTTAAGATTGGTCTTGCAAATTCAGTAAGACTAATAAGGAGACTGCTGACTATGGACACTGTATATAGCCTATGGCTGTCAGTAGAATGCCTTATTCCTAGGCACTCGTGGTCTCCACGGAATGCTTTCTATTTCCCTCAGTGCTAGGCTTTTCAACCCGTTGAACCACCTTAAGCATGGGGTACTTGTTAGAAATGCAGGTTACACATCCCAACTATAGATACTCAAAGTCAGGTTTTCTGGGCTTCAGGCTCTATAATGGTGCTGATACAGATGTTTCTCAAACCGTACATTGAGGAAAATTGGTCTAGAGCAATGGCCCTCAAACTTTTTTGATTGTACATTCTTATCAGTAAAAAATATTTAGGGCAGCCTGCTCTAATAGATATATAGTCATTTACTGGTAATGGATGGTATAGATGTACAATTGGGCTAATATATTTTGTAAATTGTAAAACATGCAAAAATGGAAAGGTTTTTAAAGAGGCAACAATGAAATAAACAATATTTTAAAATAATTTTTTCTATTAATGATACAAATATATTTTTGTTCCCACCAAAATGTTATATCAATAAATAATTAATATTATCAACAAAGCTATTTTTAGTGAAAGCAATGTAATTTGAATTGCTTCATACTTAAAAAATAGTCACACTGTTTTCCACAATGGTTGAACTAATTTACACTCCCACCAACAGTGTAGAAGTGTTCCTTTTTCTCCACGACCTCACCAGCATCTGTTATTTTTTGACTTTTTAGTAATAGCCATTCTGACTGGCGTGGGATGGTATCTCATTGTGGTTTTGATTTGCATTTCTCTAATGATTAGTGATGTTGAGCTTTTTTCATATGCTTCTTGGCTGCATATATGTCTTCTTTTGAACAGTGTTCATGCTTTTTGCCCACTTTTTAATAAGGTTATTTGTTTTTTTCTTGTAAATTGGTTTAAGTTCCTTATAGATGCTGGATATTAGACCTTTGTCAGACGCATAGTTTGCCAAACTTTTCTCCCATTCTGTAGGTTGTCTGTTTACTCTGTTGATGGTTTCTTTTGCTGTGCAGAAGCTCTTTAGTTTAATAAGATCCCGTTTGTCAGTTTTTGGTTTTAAACAACTTAACTTCTGCTCCCCCCATTTTACGTTTGTGATGTCACAATTTGCATATATATATATATATATATATATTTTTTTTTTTTTTTTTTTTTTTTTTTTTTTGAGATGGAGTCTCGCTCTGTCGCCCAGGCCGGAGTGCAGTGGCGCAATCTCGGCTCACTGCAAGCTCCGCCTCCCGGGTTCACGCCATTCTCCTGCCTCAGCCTCTCCGAGTAGCTGGGACTACAGGCGCCCGCCACTACGCCCGGCTAATTTTTTTGTGTTTTTAGTAGAGACGGGGTTTCACCGTGGTCTCGATCTCCTGACCTCGTGATCCGCCCGCCTCGGCCTCCCAAAGTGCTGGGATTACAAGCGTGAGCCACCGCCCCCGGCCACAATTTACATATTTTTATGTCATGTATCCCTTCATAAATTGTTGTAGCTATTGTTATTTTTAATAATTCGTCTTTTAACCTGCATACTAAAGATATACATAATTTACATACCACCATTACAGTATTAGAGTATTCTGAATTTGACTATGTACTTACTTTTACCAGTAAGTTTCATGTTGCTCATTAGCTTCCTTTTTTTTTTTCATTTTTCATACTGCTGCCATCCCTAAAATCCCAGATATCTCAGGACAAAACATAGATTCCTACAGAAGAGGTGGATTTCTGACTATATTTACCACCCCATCCACAAATTTTACAAAGGCGCTTGCTTGAGATTATGCTTTTAAGCCTTCCTTGATATCAGTCAGTTCTTATAAATTAGTCCGAAAGTGTGGCACTTTTATTTATAAAAATGACTATCATATTCCCTGCAACTTTTAAAGAGATTTTAAAGTAGATTCGAAAATTCCTTTTCCAAGTTTTTAAGTAGAATCAGAGTTTTTCAATAGATAATACAAGTTATTTTCAGAAACAATATCACACAATGACAGGTACATTTCTAAATCCTAAGTGTCTTTTGGAAGGCAGTTATTTTCTCAATTACTGTTAAATGTCATCTTTACCTGAAGGGGGCAGATGAAGAGTGTTTTATATGTGTTTTGCTTTTATATAACTATAAAGTAGATATCCTTGAGGATGATAGTCACATCCTCAAGAAGGTGAACAAATTATTGTGGCTTAAGGCTGAAGCTTAGGATGCATAACGGAAAGTGAAATGAGAAGACTGCCAATAAATGGGCAAATGCTAGATGATGGAAGTCCCGTATCTTATGTCCATTATTTTGGTTTTCTTTCTATAAGAATGGAGCAGCCACAGATGCCACTGGGTCATTGTGGGAGGAGTGAGGGAGCCTCTAGGATGGCCTGCAGCCCTAAGTGACTCAGGGGACAATGGAATCCTTCACTGTGAGAGACAATCACAGGAACAAGAGCTGATATTTATGGAGCTCTTAGATGCTAGACATTGTTCTAGGGCTCTCATGCGTATCTTTTCATGTAATGCAACACCGTAAGCACACAGTCTCATTATCAATCCTTTCCAGCTGAAAATCTGAGCTTGAGGTCATATAAAAGCCAAGAGTCCAGCAAATCTGGGCTATGTTGACAACTTCAGTTGTGGACACGAAGAGTTAAAGTGCTGACCTGGCTCTGGACCGGCTGATTATAACTCAACTCTGGTCTTCTAATCCAAATTCTCTATTTAAAGTCATCAAAACTGATTGCAGTGATCAGCGCTGGGTCTCAGAAAGGTCTAAAACCCTGATGTCATTGAACTGTGGCATTCCCACCCTCAGCACACAATTCTTTTAGTTTCTTAACCAATAAATACAACTTATTGTTACAAAAGCTGTATCTGTGCAATAAGAAAGCTAGAAAATAAGATAAGCAAAAATAAGAAAATAAAAGCACTATATTCCTACCACCCAGGGATTATTTCTGTTAAAACTATTTGAAAGATTCGTTCAGATAATTTACATCTATTTATATTTTAGTATAAATGAGAACTTATTTTGTAACCTGGTTGTCTACATTAATGAGCTTTAACTTTAAAATTTGATAAATCTTTATGTTATAATCTATCCGTATTTGAAATCTTCATCGTCTTCAAAGCACCCTTCAGAACCAGTCTGTCCAAACTAGAGTCAAATCTAGGCCCACATCTTGAATCTAGTTGTATTGTCTCCAAGTTTTTCTCCAATCAATTACTATCCCTAATGTTTTTTCGCTACACACTGACTTGTTGGATGGGCTGGACCAATGACTCCACAGAATTCTCCACCTTCTTCATTTGTCTGCGAGCTTTCTGGTGCTGTTATTTGACTCCCTCATGCCCTCTGCTTTCCATAAACAGAAGTTAGATTTGAAAGTTTGCTGGATTCACACTGAGCATTTTCGTAGAATACGTCACAGGTGGTGGTTTGCATTTTATTGTGTGTCACAGCAGGAGACATGATATTCGATGGTTGCACCATAAGTGAGGTTAAACTTGACCACTGGATTCCGGTGATGAAAACCTGGTCCCTTGGTCCCCCTATTGTACACTTACATTTCTCACCTGTGACTAGCAAGAAAGCTTTGGCATTACTTTGGTACTCGGCGAATGTCTGATTGCCCATTCATCCTTTTAAGATCAGTTGCTTCCAACACTAGTTGATAATTCTCGCCTGGGTCAATAATTTCATTAGGGATTGACAATGATTATCATAGCATTCAGTTTTTTATCTCTCTTCACAGATGGTATTCTCTTATAAAACCCCACTAGATGAAGTGGTGTTTTTTGGTTGTCCTGAAATATAGTCTTACTGGAAAAGCAGGATAAGTGTTAAAGTTTTTCCATTAGACATATGTTTTTAGAATAAGGAGCTTAATTAATAACTGCCTCAAATGTGTACGTGGTGGGGGGCTTTCTCCTTTTTGAATATCATTATTCAGTTATGGATTTTCATTGTTTCCATCTAAGAAAATCACAGAGTTTATTGGCTTTGTAAAAACTGCCACTTCATCCTGACAACATTTTGGATCTAAGAAGTTATAAGTTGAACAACTCAGCATCAGTTGTTTTTACACTGAAGTGTTATTTAAAAGCAGCAGATACAGCCAACTTCACAATGTTATGAACATTTAAAAAAAAAGAATTGACAAGCAAGTGAGAATATCTTTTGTTACACATGATGAGCCACTCGGCCCAGAGAATGTCCTCTTCTAATGGCAGTATGCTGCCATATAAGGCTCTGTCTATCGGCTTTGCATAATTAAAAATGAATTCACCCCTGAAATATGGGTTTATTAAGGCTGGAAAGGAAACACCATTTCGAAAACTGTTACCTATGCCATCGTCAAGACAAGATGTCTCTATTTTGAGAATTTTTCTTTTTATTTAAAATGCAAATACTGAATTTTAGGTTTTACTTTTCTTAAAGATGAGTTGATAAATACCTAACTACTGGCTTACTTGCACACATAGCACAGGGATTGGAAAAAGTATTATATTTGGTCATTATCTTCTAAAAGGATGTTAAACACATGGAAAAAAATAATAACAATAAATGTATCTGAACGCACATGCTTATACACACATACACATCCACAGACATAAACACATACACACACCATGCACCTCCACACACACATACACAGAAGCACACACACTCCATAACCACTCACTAACACACACACAGATACACACACATTCTGAAAAATATATTGCTAAATTGTAGTGTGACCAACTGTCTCAGTGTTAGCACTGAAAAATCATGTATCCCAGTAAACCCTCCAGTGTTTTGCAACGTGGGATGGATGGTCCCTACAATTGGTCCCTAAAATTGCCAGATAGGAAACCATACAGGATTCAACCAACAGATCTCTAATGAATCTTCCTGTTCTTGATCTAGACATTTAAACAGGCCTTTAATTCAGATATGAGCTGATATGTCAAAATGGCAGGAAAATAACTTTTTAAATACATAGGATGTGAGTTCTAAGAGTTATCAGGAATGTACTAAAATTCTTTAAAACTCCCAGCATAAAAGGGCCCAAGAATCTCACTACCTAGTTTTTCTTCCAAAGAAGTAATATAGTTGCCAATATTTCTGAATATTTCAGCCAAAGTTTAGAAAATAAAATGGTATAAGGTACAATGTGCTTGGGTTGATTTTCACTGTGAAATTTTATTTATAGCAAATGCTATTTGTACAGAGACTATTCATTGAAAAGAGACCTTGAGAAGCCAACAGAATCTATCTTTCCACATTTAGTCAAGGCCATAATTAAGCCATCATGGAATTCCACCCAATATATTTAAAAATATCCCCAAAAGGGGGATATCATTCTTTGACAAAGGTTAGAAATTGTTTTTACTTTTCTTTTCAGTATTTTAATTCTAGAAGCTGTAAACTTTTCTTCAAAGTTTACATTTTAAACTTGTAGTTACATTTGCGGCTCTCCTGCAAGTACCTGAAGCATAGATTTGGATGTATTAACCAAGCAGGACTGCAAGCAGAGATTTTCTTTGGGGGGAAAAACACAATTTCTACTTTGTAATACAAGTTTTATATTCTCGAAATGATATGAAACTGACATATATGTAGTGGAAATAGTACTAAATAATAACTTATTGTTGCAGACCTGTAATAAAATTGATATCTCAATAAATAAAACTATTAGTTTTATTTACCAGAATTTAACAGACTCTGTAGGATCCCCAAGAGATTCTACAGGTATGGCATCTGATTGTTGGAATTTTTTTTTTTTTTTTTGAGACAGAGTCTCGCTGTCGCCCAAGCTGGAGTGCAGTGGCGCCATCTCTGCTCACTGCAGGCTCCGCCCCCCGGGTTCGCACCATTCTCCTGCCTCAGCCTCCCGAGTAGCTGAGACTACAGGTGCCCACCACCTCACCTGGCTAATTTTTTGTATTTTTGGTAGAGATGGGGTTTCACCATGTTAGCCAGCGTGGTCTCGATCTCCTGACCTCGTGATCCACCCGCCTCGGCCTCCCAAAGTGCTGGGATTACAGGAGTGAGCCACTGCGCCCCGCCTGATTATTAGAATTTATCACTAGAATCTCTTTCTTCATCTTCAGCTGAGGATCAGAAGAGATGGGCCTAATCCTAGATGCTTCCTAGGAAAAAGAAGCGCTTTGAAATGAAAACATATTCCCTTTTCCCCCAACGAGAAAATAGGTGATGCTATGAGACCTATATTTTAATTTTAGTCCTTTTTTTGTTTCGGTGCTTGGTAGGCAGTTTAGAAGTACAGAAACATTTTATTTAGGTGACTAGTATTTTTGAGATTGAAAGAGTTGAGAGAAGTTAAAGCGTATTTGTTACTTGATGTCAGTACAAAAGAATTGAAAAGCAGTATTCTCAAATAGTCTCAAACTTTAACTTGCGTGCAATTCACCTTGGGATCTTATTAAAACCAGATTCTGATACTGTGTGGCCAGAGATTCTGCATTCCTAATAAGCTCCTAGGTAGGGCTGATGGCCCAAGGACCACACTTTGAATAGCAAGGGTGTGTATGGTGGTTTATGTACAGAATGGAGTATTATTCAGCCCTAAAAAAGAACCAGATGTTGCCATTTGCCACAACATGGATGGGCCTGGAGGATATTATGTTAAGTGAAATTCTTCAGGCACAGAAAGAAAAATATTGCATAATCTTACTTATATGTGGAATCTAAAAAATTTTCAAATATACAGAGACAGAGCATACAACAATGGTTAGCAGGGGTCGGGGAGGGGAGAAGAAATGGGGACATGTGGGTCAGAGAATACAAAGTAGCAGATACGTAGCATAAACAAGTCTAGAGATCTAATGTACAAGATGAAGATTATAGATAATACAATTCTACTGTATTTAAGATTTATGCTAAATGAGTAGATTTTAGCTGCTCCTGCCACAAAAACAAATAAAAAGATGAATAACACTATGTGAGTTGATAGACATGTTTGTTAATTTGTTTCACTATATTAACCTTTTTACTCTGTATATGTATCCCATAATATCATATTGTATACCTTAAATACACACAACATAATTTGTTTCTTTAGAAAACCCTCAGCTATAGCTTAGTTTCGTCTTTCTCTTCTTAACTTAGAAAAACAAATAGAACCCAATGAGATACACTCATTATAGAGAGGGGTAAGGGCATGGACAGGCATTAGAAAAACTACCTCTATGGGATGATTTATTTTGTGTAAAGAAATATTTGTATGACTAGTTAGGAAGCTATTTCTGTAGCACAGTGACTAGAACATGGATATAAATCTGAACACTATGTTGGTAGTTTAGCGTACAATTGCTGAGTGTTTTAATTACAATTTTTTTAATTGTTTATTTTTACAGACAGAGTCTCACTCTCCCCCAGGCTGGAGTGCAGTTGTGCCATCATAGCTCACTGCAGCCTTGAACTCCTGGGCTCAAGGGATCCTCCTGCCGCAGCCTTCTGGGTAACTAGGAGTACAGGTGCACCCATCATCCCCAGCAAATTTTAAATTTTTTCTCTGTAGAGACAGGGTCTGTGTTGCCCAGGCTGGTGTCCAAGTCCTGGCCTCAAGCAATCCTCTGGCCTTGGCAGGAATTACAGACATGAGCCACTGTGCCAAGCCCCTAGTTATAAATTTTTAATCCACATTTTATAACTAGATTTAGACTTATTTTAATCCTCTTTAATGAACTTTAGTTTTCTCTATTTTATATTATGAAAATACCAAACAACTTTCTACAAAGATACTTCATATGCTGAAATTTGGTGTTGTAAATATATAAACCAAATACCTTTTTGCATTTTGTACTTCAAGGTGACATTTAGATCTTTGAGACAAGTCCCAATAGCCTTATTTCATGTCGTGCATACTTCAATTCACAGTCATTTATTAATCCAGCAAAAATTATGTACTGAGCAGTCCTCATTCATTTACTATGCTTTTTGAATTTTTGCCTGATCTGTTAAGATTGTTTGGCTATAACAGAAAAACTCCAAATCAAAATAGTTTAAACAAGATGGTTGCTTACTTTCTTCTCAAGTTCAAGAAATCCACCTGACATTCCTACATGTCAAGGATCTAGTCACTTTCTATTTTGTTGCTTCCCCAATGCAAGGCTTTCTGTCTTGAGATCATTATCCAGTCTAAAATGGCTGCCAGGGTTTCAGCAATTATGACCACATTCCAACCAGGAGAAAAGGAGAACGAACGGGAAATAGAAATGCATGCTTCCTCGTTCCCAACACTTTAATGGCCTTTCCTAGGAGTTTCTCACACTACTGTTTGCATCTCATAGATCACAGTTAACCACTTGGACACACCTGGCTGCAAGAAAGGCTGGGAAGTGCAGTCTTTATTCCAGGTGGCCATGTTCCTATCTGCAAATTAAGGACACTATTACTATAGAAGAGGGATCCGCAAACTATGATCTGCAAGCCCAGTCTGGCTCACTGCCTATTTTTGTAAATAAAGTTTTATTAGGATGACATAGCCATACCTGTGTATAGAATATCTATGGCTGCTGTCATACTACAATTGTAGATCTAAGTAGTCCCTAAAGAGATCACACAGCCCATGAAGCCTAAAATATTTTCTGTCTGGCCTTTTTACAGAAAGTGTTTGCTGATCTCTGCAATGGAAAAAAAGGAGGGAAAGTCTCTGTCACATTTCTGTTTTCTTTTTTTTTTTTTTTTTGAGGCAGAGTTTTGCTTTTGTCACCCAGGCTGGAGTGCAATGGCACAATCTAGGCTCACTGCAACCTCCGCCTCCTGGATTTAAGCAATTCTCCTGCCTCAGCCTCCTGAGTAGTGGGGACTACAGGCATGCACCACCACATCCCGCTAATTTTTGTATTTTTAGTAGAGACGGGGTTTCTCCATGTTGGCCAAGCTGGTCTTGAATGCCTGACCTCAGGTGACCTACCTGCCTCGGCCTCTCAAAGTGCTGGGATTACAGGTGAGACCCACTATGCCCGGCCACCTCTGTCACATTTTTGGGGCCATTTTCTTCTCATCTCTCATCTTTGGCCAAGTTCAGCTCATTTATGAAATCCAGCAGCTTCTACAAAATGCTAAGAAGTAGGGACTGCACAAGAGTAGCATTTAACCTGGTACAGGATGAGGGAGATCATTTAAGCAAGTTACTAAGATGTTCCCACATATTACTATCATTTTCTTTTTCTTTTTATCAAGGTAAGATTTATAATTGTCCCACATGTGGGTCTTGTAGCAGTTAGGGCTTAATTGGTGCAAACGGAATCCACTCTAGCTAGTTCAATGAGGAAAAGATTGATTACAGGACATTAAATGACAAGGAAAATCATTAAGAGCTTAAGAGCAGGAAGAAGGGAAGTAAACTCTGAGTAGATTTGGTATCAACCTGGTCCAGGTCCCTTCTGCCCACACACAGTAAATCAGTCACTGTGACACTTGTTTTGCAAAAGAGAGTTTATTCACAAGGCAGCCAAACGAGGAGGTGGGAGAGCAGGTCTCAAATCCACCTCCTTGAAGATGAGGCTTAGGGATATTTATGGGTTAGAGAAGCAGGGTGGTCTAAAGCATGGGAAAAGGTGATTGGCTGTAGGAAAAATGAAGTAATCAGTGATCTGCACAAGCGTAGTCAGGGTGCCTGGCATTTCATAGGACATATGTTCAGAAAATGGCATTATTAACATGATCTACAGGTAGAGTTTTGGGTCCTCTCATGTCAAAAGGTCAGCTCTTGGGCATTTGCACAGGCCCCGTTGAAGGGTGGTCTCAATCAGTTTGAACTGGATAGGAGCTGTCCCAAGTTCCTGAAAAACAACTGAAGTGACCATTACCGTGGTGACTTATAAGTGTTGTCGATAAGGTGGCCAGTGAAGGTGACATTGTAGCATTCAGCTCACGGCCTTCGGATTCATGGAAATAAAAATGACCAAAAGCAAGAGGGTGGCTGCATCTGGCAGACCTGATCAGGTTAACCCCTCAGTGCTAGATTTTCAGAAATGACTTCCTAAGTACATTGCAGAGCAAAAGTACTGGAAGAGCTTCCGTCTCTTTCAGAGCTCCAGAGCACCACCCCACTGTGCGTCAGTCAGGAAGTGCTGTGATCAAGAAACCACTACTGCTGCTGGTTGCAGGACTGTGATTCCCATCAACAGCACTGATGGCCTGCACCTCACCTCTGACACCCATGGGACTCTTGTATGTGGACACCACCAGAAAGTCTGCTAATTCTGGAACAAAAACCTGAAACGTCTCCATGAGACGGACTGCTGAAAGAAATAGAAAACCACAGAGGTGAGGCCTCCACCGTACTTCCAAATGCTGTATCGCACATGGAATGCATTTGATTTGTCAGATCAGTCACATTCAGAATCCAAGTTGCAAAGGAGTTTTGGAAACACAGACCTGAGTTTTCCAGCCTCTGTCAGACAAGAAGGCTAAAAAAGATTGGAATGGATGATGGGCATTCATATTCACATAAATTCAACTTCTATATATGTGATGATGTCTTCTTTCTTTGTTAAGATTTATTTTATTTTCTTGTAGAGACAAGGTCTTGCTTTGTTGTCCAGGCTGTACCACAGTGGTGGGATCATGGCTCACTGTAGCCCCAAACACTTGGACCCAGGCGGCTTTCTCCTCTCAGCTGCCTGAGTAGCTAGAACTACAGGCACACACCACCATGTCCAGCCAATTTTTTTTTTTTTTGGTAGAGATGGGGTCTTACTATGTTGCCCAGGCTGGTCTTGAACTTCTGAGTTCAAGCAATCCTCCTGTCTCGGCCTCCCAAAGCACTAGGACTACAGACATGAACCACCATGCCCAACCTTTTTTCTTGATTCTGACAAGTCAGTACATCACCCTGTTACCATCAATCTCCCTCAACTTGAGCAAACCATGAAAGCACCAATTTTATATTCTCCAAAGTATACCTAAATTGTGCCATCTTAGATTTGAAATAGTCATTTTTATTATTAGATCGGTGCCTTAACACGTGTTTTTCTTTTGAGCCAGGAAACTCTTCAAATAAAATCTCCCTTGGAAATATTACATACAAGTAAAGAAATATACAAATCACTGCTCTTGTTGGAATGGGGGTCAGGTCTTGTGGCAGAAATCATTTGTACTTGCTGTGGATCCCAGGTGCTTCCTGAGGTTTCCTGGGCTCCCTGGAAGTTAGACAGGGGCCATGTGACTGCATTCTGGCCAGTGGAGACTGCCACATCCAAGCTGGCCCTAAAATCCTCCATGGACCCTCCATTTCTCCTTTCTTATTGCAGCAACAGCAGTCTTTAATATATAGTGGCATCACACAATTGTGGCAGATGGGTTTACCAGATGAAAGAGAAGGCTTTTTGGTCTGCACTGGTGTTTGTGGAGCAAGAAATAGCATTTGTGGTGTGAAGCCACTGAGATCATATGTGATCCCCACATAGCCTATTTCTCTTGCAAATATGAGCCTAGAGGTCCTGCCCAGTCACCATCTCCCATATTACAAACTCCAGCCTCTCTCCTTTGATTTTTTTCCCCTACTTTCTACACACCTCCTAAGGCACCTCCGGACAACTATTTCTAGGGAACAGTTTGTAAACCACTGCGTTAGGCTTCTAAAATACCCTGTCTTCTGGTTTGGGAATGTAGAAGACTGTATAAAAAATGAATATTCCAGTTACACATAAATCCAGTGATATGGTTTGGCTCTGTGTTCCCACCCAAATCTCATCTTGAATTGTAGCTCCCATAATTCCCACGTGTTGTGGGAGGGACCTGGTGGGAGATAATTGAATCATGGGGGTGATTCCCCCATACTGTTCTCATGGTAGTGGATAAGTCTCTCATTCTCTCTCTTGCCTGCCACCAAGTGAGACGTGGCTTTCGCCTTCCACCACGATTGTGAGGTCTCCCCAGCCATGTGGAACTGTGAGTCAATTCAACCTCTTTTTCTTTATAAATTATCCAGTCTCAGGTATGTCTTTATGTGCAGTGTGAGAACAGACTAATACATCCAGGAAGGACAGAAATTAATTCTGTCATTGGGATGGTGAAGGAATGTGCTGATCGTCCATCACACTTCATGGAGAACACTACTGAATTTATGTTTCACAGATGGAACCTCCACTGCTCAGAAACAGCATGAAAACCATTGTTTTTAGAATTTTAAGTTATTAGATATAGAATCCAGTTTAATTTTCTGGAAAGAGCAATGTTTGCTAAAGTGATATAATTTGATAGAATTTGAATCTGACTTTTCCAAAGAAAAAATGTTAACCTAGGGACTAAGGGTGTTGACTAAAAGCCCAACTTCTGAAATAAAAATGACTACAGATACTATACTTAATCAGCTAGAAATAGAATATGTGATTAGCATATCAAAATTTATTTAGATAAATTTATTATTTATTTATTTATGTGATAAATAAAATAATAAAATAAAGTCACATTATTCAAATAAATAGGAAGATGTATTAACTAGTCACAGAACATTTTATTTTATAAAAAACATGATCATCACACAGTGTAATAAACCCATCAGCCCATGAAAGGCAATGTCAACAAAGGTCACGAAGTTCAGAAGGACTTCTTTGAGAAAAGATTAACAGCCTTTTTTGGGGGAAAATTTTGGCCACAGACTTTTGACACAGGTCCCCCAAGATTTGATGACTTTTTGGCTCATCCAACATGAATACTGTAATAATTGTAGGTATCTGATATCAAGGGCTTGATCTTCCTGATGCATTGAGCGCTGGACAATGTTTCTGTCAACTTCTCTGGGGTCTGTGCTTGTTTATGCATGCCTCAAGGATCAGGAGCAAAAAGATTACTGGACTGAATGTGTATTCTGTTTTTGCAAATTGAGCTTCTAATTCATTCAGGCCTCAGTGCAGAGGCCACCTTCTCAGGGAGATAGTCCCTGACCATCTTACCTAAAATAGCTGTGCCCTCTTCCCTCATTGCTTTCCAGGCTGGCCTGCCTTCCTTCCTTCCTTCCTTCCTTCCTTCCTTCCTTCCTTCCTTCCTTCCTTCCTTCCTTCCATTTTCTCTTTCTCTCTCTTACTCTCTTCCCTCCTTCCGTCCCTCCCTTCTTCTCTCCCTCCTTCCTTTCTTTCTCTTTCTCTCTCCTTTCCTTCCCTCCCTCTCTCCTTCCTTCCCTCCTTCACTTCTTCCTTTCTCCTTCCTTCCCTCCCTCCTTCCTTTCCTCCCTCCCTCCTTCCTTCCTTTCTTTCTTTTCTTTCTTTCTTTCTTTCTTTCTTTCTTTCTTTCTTTCTTTCTTTCTTCCTTCCTTCCTTCCTTCCTTCCTTCCTTCCTTTTTCTTTCTTTCTTTCTTCCTTCCTTCCTTCCTTCCTTCCTTCCTTCCTTCCTTCCTTCCTTTTTCTTTCTTTCTTTCTTTCTTTCTTTCTTTCTTTCTTTCTTCTCTCTCTTCCTTCCTTTCTCTCTCTTCCTTCCTTCCTTCCTTCTTTCCTTCCTTCCTTCTTTTCTTTCTCCCTCCCTCCCTTCCTTTTCTTCTTTCTTTCTTTCTTTCTTTCCTTCCTTCTTTCTTTCTTCTTTCTTTCTTTCTTTCTTTCTTTCTTTCTTTCTTTCTTTCTTTCTTTCTTTCTTTTCTTCCTTTCTTTCCTCTTCTTTCTTTCTCCATCTTTCTCTCTCCCTTTTCCTCCTTCCTTCCTTCCTTCCCTCCTTCCCTCCTTCCTTCCCTCCTTCTTTCCTTCTTTCCTTTTTCTTTCTTTCTACAGGACCTTGCTCTGTTGCCCAAGCTGGAATTCAGTGGTGTGATCATAGATCACTGCAGCTTCCAACACCTGGGTTCAAGTGATCCTACCACCTCAGCCCCCACTCCCAACAGCTGAGACTACAGATGTGCACCACTATGCCCAAAATTTTTAATTTTTTTTATAGAAATGGAGTCTCTCTATGCTGCCCAGGCTGGTTTTGAACTCCAGGCCTCAAGCAATCCTCCCACCTCAGCCTCCCACAGCACTGGGATTACAGGCATGAAGCACTGTGCCTGGCCAGGCCTTTCCTTCTCTTAGTCTCTGCATACCGCTTACTTTTAATTAAAATTATGTTGTTTATGGTCTTTTTTTCTCTACTACCACATAAGCTCAATGATAGGACAGATTTTGTTTAACACCACTGTATCTTTGGCAGATAAGCTATTGGCTGGTATATAGTAGGCACTCAGTATTTTCCAGGTTTCCCTTAGAGACTTATACTTGAAATATCATCTGAGACTCTCACTTCTCTTAATTGTATTCCCCTGTGTGATACAGGAGCCCAACTAGTGTGAAGATAAGGAGTCAAGAGGGGAGGCTTCCTCTAGTCCTATGGGGGAGGTTTCAGTCTTGAAATGAACCTGTGCCCCGGGCTGCGACCTTCACAAGTGCTTCTCAGGTCCCCCACCACCACCACACTGTGGTTAGACAGGAAGGTTAGGTGGGGCTGGAGTTGGAGATTTCCCTGCCTCTACATCATTTGGGGTTTAGTAAAACCTCGGTAGATTAGGCTCTCACAAAGTAGTTTCTCTTTGGGGTTGTCTTTGCTGTGTGTTATTTCACAACGGCTACTTTTCCTCACACCCTGCTGGAAACAGGAGGGGATTTTTCTGAGATGTTAACTGTGAGAACCTTGAGTGCTCTTAGAGGTAAAATTTCTGAAAATGCTCCCCATTCCTTCTAAGACCAGGTCCCCAGGAGTTTTTAATTTTCAAACTTGTCCAGACTGAGCCTCCAGCAATTTGTCAATTACACTTAGGCTTTCCTACCCTGGTTCTGGTGCCCACGGAGGTTTCTGCTTGAATTTCCTCCCTTGTGTGATGGAATTCTCTGTATCTACCTGTCTATCTCTCCAATTCTGGGGGCAGTGTTTTTGCCCTGTGATCTCAGTTCTCTGATGGATCTAAGAAGAGTTGCTTATTTTCAGTTTGTGGAGCTTATTTTCCCGAGAGAGATGACAACCGAGCTCTGCATATGCTGGACTAGAAGTTGAAATTTTTTCAATGTTTTTTATAAGTAAGTGAATGACTGCTATAACATAGTGCATCTACCAGTTTGTTTGCTCTAGTTGCTCTAGCAACTCTTCTTTGCTCTAGTTTTGAACATCTGAACTTTATTTATTTATTTATTTATTTATTTATTTATTGAGATGGAGTCTCGCTCTGTCACCCAGGCTGGAGTGCAGTGGCGCGATCTCGGCTCACTGCAAGCTCCGCCTCCCGGGTTCACGCCATTCTCCTGCCTCAGCCTCCCGAGTAGCTGGGACTACCGCCTGGCTAATTTTTTTTGCGCCTGGCTAAATTTTTTTTGTATTTTTAGTAGAGACGGGGTTTCACCGTGGTTTCGATCTCCTGACCTCGTGATCCGCCCGCCTCGGCCTCCCAAAGTGCTGGGATTACAAGCGTGAGCCACCGCGCCCGGCCTGAACATCTGAACTTTAATCACAACATAACTGTACAGAAAGAGATTAATTTTCCTATCAGTGAATAGTTATTTCCAAACATGACCTCCAATGATTTTTTTTACTGTAAAAGATTTTATTTTTGCACAATACAGGGAATAGTATATATGTTATATTGTCTATTAGTCAATAACTCCTTAAATTGAAAGCAACATTTTCTTTTTTAAAAAAATTATTTTAGATTCGGGAGGCACACATACAGGTTTGCTACCTGTGTATATTGAGTAATGGTGAAGTTTGAGCCCAAATCTCACTATTATTAGTGTCTATTGTTTCCATTTTTTATGTCCATGTGTACACATCATTGAGCTCCCACTTATAAGTGAAAACATACATTATTTGATTTTCTGTTTCTGAGTTATTTCATTTAGGATAATGACCTCCTGCTTCATCCATGTTGCAGCAAAAGACATAATTTTATTCTCTTTTTATGGCTGTATACTATTCCATGGTGTATACATGCATTTTCTTTATCTAGTCATCCATTGATGAACACTTAGGTTGATTTCATGCCTTTGCTATTGTACATGGTGCTGTAATAAGCATATGAGTGCAGGTGTCTTTTTTATATAATGGTCTCTTTTCCTTTGGGTAGATATCCAGTAGTGGGATTGTAGGGTTGAGTGGTAGTTCTATTTTTAGTTCTTTGAGGAATCTCCATGCCATTTTACATAGAGGCTGTACTAGTTTACATTTCTTTTTTCTTTTTTTTTTTTTGAGACGGAGTCTCGCTCTGTCGCCCAGGCTGGAGTGCAGTGGCGCGCTCTCGGCTCACTGCAAGCTCCGCCTCCCGGGTTCACGCCATTCTGCTGCCTCAGCCTCTCCGAGTAGCTGGGACTACAGGCGCCCGCCACTACGCCCGGCTAATTTTTTTGTATTTTTAGTAGAGACAGTGTTTCACCGTGGTCTCGATCTCCTGACCTCGTGATCCGCCCGCCTCGGCCTCCCAAAGTGCTGGGATTACAAGCATGAGCCACCGCGCCCGGCCAGTTTACATTTCTTCTAATTGCAAATTGTGAATGCAATTTCTCTGCATCTACACCAACATCTGTTGTTTTTTGACTTTTTAATAATAGCCATTCTGACTGGTATAAGATAGTATCTTGTGGTTTTAATTTGCATTTCTCTGATAATTAGTGGATGTTGATCAAGTTTTCAATTGTTTGTTGGCTGCTTGTATATCTTCTTTTGAGAAATGTCTGTTGATGGTTTTTTGCCCCCCTTTTAATGGGGTTATTTGTTGTTGTCGTTGAGTGGTTTGAGTGTCTTATAAATTCTGGATATTAGTGGTTTTTTGAAAAGGCACAATTTGCAAATATTTTCTCCCATTCTACAGGTTTTCTGTTTACTCTGTGGATTATTTATTTGGCTTTGCAGAAGATTTTTAGTTTAGTTAAGTCCCACTTGAGTATTTTTGGTTTTGTCGCACTGAAAGCAACATTTTCTAGGTGTATTGATTATGGTGTAGGCTAAACTGCAATAGCAGATACTTCTATACATCACTGGTTCAAACATAATAGAAGTGTACTTCTCTCTCATACAGTCTGGAGAGAAGTACTTCTCTCTCATACAGTCTCATACAGACTCTCATACAGTCTGGAGAGAAGTGGTTAACCAGCTTGGATGGGCAAAAGATTGAGTCGGGACCTGGGTTCCTTCTATGTTATTGCTCCTATGATATTGTTCTCATCCAGATGGTTGAAACTGGATCCATAATTTAGCCTACCAGAAAGGGATAATAAATGAATCTAGAGAGCAAGCAATTTTCTCTTAAGCACCTGCAGCAGAACTTCCACAATCACTTCTGCTCACTTTCTACGGGCACAAACCAAGTCCAATGGCCAACGACCTGCAAGGGAGGTTCAGAATGCAGTCTCTAGCTATGTGGGCTAGAGGGAGGAGGAACTGAGGATCAATTAGCTATCTTCCATACTATGTGACTCTGTGTGTGTGTATAAACTTGCCTAAAAGTTTCAAAATGCATTTTGAAGTCCGAAAACAGTGAAACACAAATGATATAAACATTATTAACTTTCCATTCTTGGAAAGAATGTTTATATGAAAATCTTAAACTAAATACACAGAACACACTCCAGAAAATGAACCTGGTAATTTTGTCAAACTTTATATAGCAATAAATATGTAATCTTGATGCTGTTTAGTTAGGAAGGACTGTATATAATCCAAATACAAAGAGTATGTGTGTGTGGAGTGAGTGTGTGTGTGTGTGTGTGTGCGTGTAGAGGGGTTGTTGATATGAATAGGTCTTAGTATAGTGTCTCATCTCAGGAAATCTAGACTCCAGCAGCCAAAAGTAACTTAGTCAATTTTGTGCTGCTAAAGTAGAATAGCACAGACTGGGTAATTTATAGTGAACAGAAATTTATTGGCTCATGGTTTTAGAGGTTGGGAAGTCCAAGATGGAGTGGCATCTGGCAAGGGCTTTTTTGCTGTGTCATACTGTGGCAGAAGGCATCATATGGGAGAGGGAGACACACACAGAGAGAACTAAAGAGCATTAGAACCAGAAGAGGCAAATTCATCCTTTTATAAAAGCCCACTTCTAAGAAAATGCCATTAATCCATCCATTCATGAGGGCAGAGCCCTCATGGCCTAATCACCTCTTAAAGGTCTAACCCTTAATACTGTTACAATGGGAAATAAATTTTGACATGAGTTTGGGAGGGTGCAAACCCTCAAACCGTAGCGGTAACTTAGAAGGAATTTTAATATTTTATGTGTATTTCTCAGTCTTAAGGGGGATCTATGTTATAACCCACAAAAATACTTTTGGAAATATCATCTCTCTTCCACACTTATTTCAAGCTCCATATTTGTTGCAGACTCTCCCCAAACTTTCCAAATTCTCCCAACATCAATCTAGCATGGCTTTTCTGTCTTCTTCCTCCTGCCTCCACCTCAAAATCTTTCTTATTTATATCAATTTGGAATTAGGCTTCTTTTTATAGTTTCATTTCTGCTTTGCTCATTACCTGGATTCTGCACAATAGAGAACCCAGATCCTTTCCCTTTTCTTCATGCATCTCTGGCCCAGTTGCTCTCCCTGCCTCCTAATTTTGCATTACAAAAATACCAAGAACTAGACTGGCAAAGAAAGAATTCCTAAGACTGTGGGGGGAGGGGTAGGATCTGCACAGACAGGAACGAAGGAGGCTATGAATACTCACATATTAAAACGTCTTGTTTCCATCACACATATATCATTAAGAGCTCAAGTGAGGCTAATGTGGGCTGCTATAACTCCAAAACAGATGGAAAATCTCTCAGTTTAAAAATACTCACAAAGCTGGATTTATACAGATGTTCCACCTGAAGGCAGAGCTGGACAAATTAATGCTCACAGTGGACTACGAAACTCTAATCTATAAAGTGAAAAGGGAAGGGAAGGAAACTAAAAGTTATTGAGCACTTACTCAAGTATTGTGCTAAGCTCTTTAAACAATGTCAAGTCATTTAAAACCCCCAATAACCTTACAGATCAATGTTCTCAGCTTAGGGATCTACAGACCATATTCTCAGTAGTACATGAGTGGTAAGATTGAAAAATGCTTGTGTTTCATGTCAGAAATAATATGAAGCTGGTTAACATGAGCATATTCTGAATCATCAGAAAGATTACTTTATAATCAACACTTATATTGAGAGTGTCACACAAAGTAGTCCATTGTGCTACATTAACTGAAGTACGCTAATGAGAAAGGCACAAAGGCAGACTTAATATGTAAATGACATGCATATACATTCATTTCATACAGTATGAGGTCTTTTGGTCAAGACAACCTCATTGTGTATGAAATCAATGATGGCTCTGCAGGAGTTCAAATCCAGAATAGTGCTAAGATATTCTAGTTATTATCTGGCACATGGTAGTAAAGTCATATTCCAAAGAACATGCATCATATTCATATTTTGAGCTATGATTTGATATAAGACAACAGTATCACATTAAGTTAATACTGTTTCTTCGAGTTTCATTTTTTTGCTTTGATTTATATTAGTGTGGTAAATTATTCTCCTCCATTTTTTACTCCATCTCCGTTATAGGATTCTACAACCAACCCTTTGTCTAGACTTTGCAATACCTCGCCTTAGAGAAAGCAGAATGTTACAGGAGGCTGGAAAACAAGAAAACCTGTACCATTGTTATCAGCGGTGAATCGGTGCGGATCTTCAGTCAGCTCAGTTCTTGCCTCCTCAAAAGGGAGAATGAGACTGAGAGGCATAAGACAGAGCGAGAGACCAAGACAGGTTTTAGAGCAGGAGTGAAAGTTTATTAAAAAGCTTTAGAATAGGAACAAAAGGAAGAAAAGTATACTTGGAAGAGGGCCAAGCAGGTGACTTGAGAGTTCAAGGACGTGGCTGGACCTCTGACTTGGGGTCTTATACATTGGCATACTTCTGGGGTCTTGCATCCCCTCTTTCCTGATTCTTCCTTTGGGGTGGGATGTCTGCATGCACAGTGGCCTGCCAGCACTTGGGAGGTGAGCATGCAGTGTGTTTACTGGAGTTGTACGCATGCTCACTTGAGGCATTCTTCCCTTACCAGCCAAGGGTTCCTAGAAGAAGGTCATTTCCCTGGTAAACTCTGCCACTTTGCCTCTTAGTGGGCATGCTTGAGCCGGCTCACTCGACTCCTGAGATCTTATCGGGAAGCTGCTGATCATGTTTCAGGTGTTTCTATCTATTGGGAGAGTGCCTTTTCCCGGCACCATCTGAAACCAATCATTATTTTAGAGAGATGGTTAACAATGGCCTGACCATCACCTGATGGTCACCTGACATTCCTGGTGGGGGGGCCTCTCCTGCCCTACTTATGTCTGCCTGACTACCTACTGTAACACCATGGGGCAGTGAAATATTTGGGCAAAACTATCATTTTTGATGACCAAGAAGGCAAAAGGTGTTATCTAATGAAACTGTGGCACTGGGCAAGGGGATTCTGAATCAGAATGTTGATAACGTGAACAGGCTGCAATTCTCAGCATTTGAAAAAGTGCCACAAGAGATAAGCTCAGAAAAGAATTGGCCAGTTTTCAAGCAAAATTGATAGGGAATGTAGCAAGCCTAGAAATTCCAGAAGCTGTCGAGTTGATGAATAAAGCTGTTTCTCATTTTCAATCAGTAAAATATAAAATTGAAAAATACCTTGCATTTGAAAGACTTACGAAAATAGCCTCAGAAAAATGACACAATCCAGGCGCAAACTCATCATCCCTAGACGTAACAACTTTTAAGTGGCCCAGTGAGTGGGCTCACTGATGCCTGATGCACCCAAAGTACTTGTAATTAAGTTTAGAGAGAAACAGATGTGCCTCACAAAGAATTACAAATGTGGTTTTTGGTACATGGAAATGTCTGGAATTAACTGCATCAAAACCCAACAGGTTTTTGAGAGAGCTGTATTTGCAAAAGTGTTGCTAGATTAAGAGACTGACTTTGAGATGAAAAAAAGAGCTCTAGGCTCCCAACTTTCTATAGGTAGGAAGTGGGTGAGAGAGCTGCTCTCACATCCTCCAATACAGTTGGCCCTCTGTATCCACGGTTTCTGCATGGGTGGATTCAACCAACTATGGATCAAAATTATTTGAAAAAGAAAACAATAAAAATAATACAACAATAAAAAAAGAATAAAAAAACACAGTCTTGTTTCCATAGCATCTACCATGTATTAGGTATTATACATAGTAACATCTATTACATAGCATTTACATTGTATTAGGTATTATAAGTAACCTAGAGATGATTTAAAGTATGTAAGAGGATGTGTGCAGGTTATATGCAAATCCTAGGGCATTTCTATAAGGGACTTGAGCATCCACAGATTTTGGCATCCAAAGAGAGGGGGTCCTGGAACCAATCCCCTATGGATACCGAGGGATGATTGCACTCTTTTCAGATGTGGCCAGGAAAAATAATGGAAAAGGAAGGCTGTGCCAGAGACAGAGCTGGGACATGGAGAACAGTGGATTGAGGCATTGCTCCAAAGAACAATCCCTGCCCCAGTGGGGAAACTGGTCAATACTCTCATAGCAGGATTTCAGAATTCCTATGGCCTAGTAATCACTATGTATCTTCTCAGTCTTCCCCTTTTAAAAGAAGGGCATTTACTGCTATTCCTCAACCCTGTTTCACCATCATACGTTGGGAATATAGGCTGACAGATTCCTTGTCTTTTTAGTTTATGAATATCTGAATCAAGAAGAGCCATATCTCAGTGAGGAGCACAAGATTCTGAACTTTGAGCCCCATGCCATGATTGGTTAAGGCTTGTGGTGTGTCTTGAGGGGCAGAGGAAGTACATCACATATGGGAGCAAAGTGAATAATTATAATCTTTTTTTTTTTTTTGAGACAGAGTCACCCAGGCTGTAGTGCAGTGACCCAGTCTTGGCTCACTGCAACCTCCACCTCCCAGGTTCAAGTGATTCTCCTGCCTCAGCCTCTTGAGCAGCTGAGATCACAGGCGTACACTACCATGCCTGGCTAATTTTTGTATTTTTAGTAGAAACGGGGTTTTGCCATGTTGCCCAGTCTGGTCTCGAACTCCTGACCTCAGGTGATCCACTCTGACTTGGCCTCCCAAAGTGCTGGGATTACAGGCATGAGCCACCGTGCCTGGCCATGAATCATGATAATCTAAGAAAAATTGTGGATTGAACTATTGCTGCCAGTCCTTCCCTTCCTCCCTGTTATGGATTTATACCTCCATGATCTTTGCCATGGGTCTTTGCAGTACCTCTCCCAGAGTAAGCAGAGTATACTTCCCTGACCCATTAAGGCTGGACTTGGCTGGAATATCAGCAAATATGACACAGGAAGAGACTCTAAATGTGTATTCATAATTTGACGTGGCCTCTGCGGTCTTGTGATACATCATTAAAAACAAAACAAAACAACCAAGCCTCACATAGCCTCTGATCCTGCAATGAAGACAGAGGAAGCAGAATTGAATCTACTTGCAACCTGGTGCTAATCCTCACCTGGCCCAGCTGAGATCAGCCAAACCCCACTGTGAATAGAAAACACAAATATTTGTATTTGTAATTTACCAAGATTTATGGGGTTGTCAGTTATGTAGCATTATTTCTATAGTAGTCAACTAGTATAACTGGTATAAGAAGTTAAAATAAGCATAAAGAACTTACACCTAGATTTATGTTTATGCATAACTCAGCAACATTAAATCAGAAAACACTTTGAATCAACACTCTAGGCATCTTTTTTTCCTTAAAGTTTCCACATATGAATAAAGTTTTAGAAATTCTGCTTTAAATAGTCCCAGTTAACCCCAATTTAGGGATGAGTAAACTGAGGCAACTCTGAGAGGTTGGTGGCATGGCTTCTTTAAGCCATAGGATCTGACTTGACTTGCCTGACTTAAACATGAAGACTTTTCTACTATATGCCTGGCTGTCTTTGAAAATTAATTTTAAGTAGCATCTCTTGTGTCTAGGTGATTATTAAATTAAAATTCTATATAAGCATGCAGAGATCAAAAGACAGAGAAAAAAATTTTAAAAATAAAAGAAAAAAAAAGGAAAGATAGAAAGAAGATAAACTGCCAAATTCCGATGATGAAACCTGGCAGAGTAACTATAAGCAAAATTGTGAGTGTCCAAATCCAGTCAGATATTTTCCCCATCAAAGGATTGACATGCAAAGCTCATGTGTCTGTGCTATTAGCAGGAAACTGCTTTCAAAATACTTCAAAAACTTGTGACTGTCCACCAATAAGATTGATACTAACATCAAAGTATGCAGGACTTGAAGATCCAGCAGAATTAGACCTGGAATGAAAGGGCTTCTGGGAATAAAAGTGCAGATTACAAAACAAGTGGATTCTTTTAATGTTCAAGGGAACTTTTTCTTGTTTAAGTTTTCCTCATTGGAGCATAATTTGAGTAGTTTCAGATGTTAATCACATCACGGAGAGGAGGGAAAAACCCTCCGGAGTATTATTTTTTCATGTGGCTCAGTGTTAACAGGCCCTTTAAACCTGGAAGAAACTCGTAAGCTCCCTGGGATAGTTTTCACAAACCATCTATAAGGCCTGCCATTCGGAACCCCGTCATCCATCCGGGCAGCATGAAGGCTTTCCATTGCTTAAATCATTGCCTCCTTTTGGTGATCAGAGACCTTAAATTTTGCAGAGCTTCGACCCTTTCCTGTCTGTCTAGGCGGATCTGTCGTGACTACACAATTTGCTTTCACAGAGGCCAGTAGGTAACCAGAATGTGTCTTTTATGAGCACGACTTCCTCAAGGAATGTTGAGGGAGAAGTATAGTCATAAAAAGAAGAGAAGGAAAAACTAATAAGAAAAATAAGTTAAATCCTCTCCCTTGGCCACCGATACCAAATTTCCTTGCTTTGGAAAACTCCAGCTTGATTTCTGAAATATCTCAAAAGATGCCCACTTGTTAAATTGACTGACCCATTTTGTGGGTAAAAGCACTCCCCTCTTTTGTAGGACACACTTAAAAAAGGTTGCTCTGGAAGGAGTTTTGAGTCAGAGAAGGACAGTTACTCCACAGACATGGGTCTCTTTAAAGAATAAAAGCAAGATGGTTCAGGCCACTCGGGTGGCCCTTGTAGACTCAGTCTCAGTAGCCTGGGAGGGTCACTGTAGTATTTGAGGTTCTCTCAATAGAGAGAGCCTGTGTCCAGGCTTCTCAGTCACTGATGGCCTTGGGTGGGGGGGGTGTGCAAAGAGAGCAGCTGTTTAGCAAGAGCATGTTTTGTTCTGGAACATTATGAGGAAAACAGCACTTAAAACAAATCAAATTAGCATCAATAAAAGTCACAGACTTTTCATCAAAATCGAGATGCATATGGATATTATTGTTATTGATTAACTGGTTACTCTTTTTACAACCATAGGTGAGGCCAATTCATTTTTGTCTTTTCCTAGTTTTACATTCCTCCTGCTCCTTTTCTGGGAGTACTAATCTGATCCTCCACATCATGGGATAGAGACAGAGAAAAGGGAAATAGCCACAATTTTTGGAAGGAGTTGGGGTATCAGTCTCGGTGAAGTTCTTGCAGTAGACTTTCTTTAAAAGCCATGTTTAGTGTCTAATGTCTGAAACAAACTGACATGAACAGAATGGATATAAACACTTATTTTGCCAATGTTGTGAAATAGCTGAGTTTATTAATTAAAAAAAGTCAAAATAGTCTCAAAAGCTTCAAAGCACATGTCTAACATCTTTTGCATTGAATTTGGCATTTTGTTTTCTCTAAACTTAGATGTGAAGTGATTATAATAACTTATGTATATCCGACAAAATGCGACCTATTACTGATACAACCATCTGAAAGTAACATGAAAATTAGATATAGGTATGTCTTATGTAGACCACTGCACATATCCTTATTGTTAGTCGTTCATTTTGGGTAGATATATTAGAATCTTTCTATTTTAAAATCAGGAAAATTGTTCTTTATCCATCATTTTAACAGATTTATTTTATTATAAAGTAAAACTTTCTCTCTGAGAAATTTCAAACTACACAGAGGTAAATACAAAACTACCCAGTGTATGGGATTTTATGATGGCAGCATGAGGAGACAAATACAAGAGTTTTCTTTTTGAATCCCTGAGAATGCCCTCACCTGCAAGCTACAGAAAGCCCAATTAAAAGCAGCTTAAACATTAACGGCATTTTTAAAAACCTTTCTTGAGAATGTCAGAATTTCAGGGAATTCCAGAGAGAGGTAACTCAGTGCCTCGAACATTCATCAATGGCTTAGATGTCTTCATCTTTTCGCTCTCCAGTTCCATTTAGATATTTCTGCCATTTGTCATGATTTTGAAATTGCTGTCACAGTTGCCAGTGTCTCATTCAGACAACAGCTTTTTGAGGCAGAAATGAGAACATTCGTGACTTTTTCGAAGTGAGGAAATCTTTCCAACCCTCAGAAGCATATTTACACTAATGTTTCACTGTCCAAAACTGTCTTAAGCAATGAGATTGCCATAATTAACATGCTTCAGTGAGGATTTTCCCTTGGGTAGATAGGAAGAGTAAATGCAAGAGATCTATTATACAACATTACACTCTGTTTTCCAGACTGGAGTGCAGATGTGCAATCTTGGCTCACTGCAACCTCTGCCTTCCAGGTTCAAGCCATTCTTGTGCCTCAGCCTCCCGAGTAGCTGGGAATACAGGCGTATGACACCACACTCGGCTAATTTTTTTATTATTAGTAGAGATGGGGTTTCGCCATGTTGGCCAGACTGGTCTTGAACTACTGCCTCGAGTGACCCACCCAGCTTGGCCTCCCAAAGTGCTGGTGACTATAGTTAATAACAATGTAGTGCATTCTGGAAAATTGCTAAGAGAGTAGATTTTAAGTGCTCTCACCACAAAAAAGATAAGTATATGAGGTAACACATATGCTAATTAGCTCAATTTAACTGTTCCATAATGAATACATATTTTAAAACAACATGTTGGTCCAGTGCAGTGGCTCACACCTGTAATCCCAGCACTTTGGGAGGCCAAGCTGGGTGGGTCACTTGAGGCGGTAGTTCAAGACCAGTCTGGCCAACATGGTGAAACCCCATCTCTACTAATAATTTTAAAAATTAGCCAAATGTGGTGTCATGTGCCTGTATTCCCAGCTACTCGGGAGGCTGAGGCACAAGAATGGCTTGAACCTGGAAGGCAGAGGTTGCAGTGAGCCAAGATTGCACCACTGCACTCCAGTCTGGAAAACATGGTGTAACTGTGTCCCCCAAAAATAAAATAAAATAAATAAAATAAAATAAAATAAAATACATGCTGTACCCAATACATTTGTACAATTTTTACTTGTCAACTTAAATAAATAATAGATTTATCCTCAGGGCTGAGAAGTCTAGCCTTTCCCAGAAGATTGTTTTAGTTATCTATTGCGACACAACAAATGACTCACATATCTCCAAATTTAGCAGCTTAGAACAACAAACTTTTATTACTTCACTCAGTTTGTGACAGTTGGAATCTGGGAATTGATTATTTGTGTAGTTGTTGTTCCGGATCTTTGATGAGGTTGCAGTAAAGGTGTCAGATGGGGTGGTTGTCATCTGAAGGCTTGACTGGGGCTGGAGGATCTGCTTCCAAAATGGTTCACCAACATGGCTGCTGGCCAGGGACCTCAATTCCTTGCTGGCTGATGGCTGAGGGGCTCAGTTCTTTGCTGCCTGTTGGTTGAGGGCCACAGTTCTTTGCTGCCTATTGGCTGGGGGCCACAGTTCTTTGCTGCCTAATGGTTGGGAGTCTTAGTTCTTTGCTGCCTATTGGTTAGGGGCCACAGTTTCTTGCTACTTATTGGCTGGGGGATTCAGCTCTTTGCTGACCATTGGCTGGGGTCTTCAGTTCTTTGCTGTTGGCTGGGGTCTTCCATTCTTTGCTGGCTATTGGCTGGGGGCCTCAGTTCCTTGCTGTCTATTCGCTGGGGGCCTCAGTTCTTTGCTGCCTGTTGGTTGGGTGCCTAAGTTCCTTGATAACTGTTGGCTGGGGTCTTCAGTTCTTTGCTATTTGTTGGGGGCCTCAGTTCCTTGCTGCCTATTGGCTGGGGGCCTCAGTTCTTTGCTGGCTGTTGGCTGGGAGCCTCAGTTCCTTGCTGCCTATTGACTGTGGCCTCAGTTCTTTGCTGCCTGTTGGTTGAGTGCCTCAGTTTTTTGCTGACTGTTGGCTAGGGTCTTCAGTTCTTTGCTGACAATTGGCTGCAGGCCCCAGTTCCTTGCTATCTGTTGGCTGGGGGCCTCAGTTCCTTGCTGCCTATTGGCCGGGAGCCTCAGTTCTTTGCTGCCTGTTGGTTGGGGGGCCTCAGTTCTTTGCTGGCTGTTGGCTGGGGTCTTCAGTTCTTTGCTGACTATTGGTTGGGGGCCTCAGTTCCTTTCTGTCTATTGGCTGGGGCCTCAGTTCTTTGCTGGCTTTTGGCTGGGGGCCACAGTTCCTTGATGACTGTTGGCTGGGGGCCACAGTTCCTTGATGACTGTTGGCTGGGGTCTTCAGTTCCTTGCCATGTGAGCCTATCCAAAGGGCTGCTCATGACATAGCAACTAACTTCCCCTAAGGAAAGCACTACACAAAAGATCCAGGAGGGGGCTGCACTGCCTTTCATGACTGTCACTTCCACTTGATTCGTCAGAATTGAGTCACTAGTTAGGCTCTGCTTCTTGAGAGCTTGTCTGGAGATTCTAGCAGGGGAGTGCAGCTACTCATACAACCTTGACCAAAGAAAGGACCTCCTCTACCAGGGAAGGTCATCCTCTTTGACCAAGCATGCAATCCACCTCTTGAACAGAGGAGTGGTAAAGAATTTGTGGACGTATTTCAGAACCACCACAATTGCCATCAGAGGAGAGTGAATAAAGGTGGGGTTCTTTTAGGAAGAAGTGAAGCTGACTGATGAGGAGATGCTCATTGTTTTTTCTACCTTCCATTCCTAATTTTCTAGGTTTATTTATTATTAATTATGCACATTTGAATTTTCCCCAAAATTTTCTCAATGATAGAAATAAGTGTTTTTCTACTGTAATATTTTAAGGTGTTTGATCACATAATTAGGTTTTTTTTTCTAACATTGAAACACATTATTAATGGGACATACTCTTTAGTGTCATTCTGTGTGAGTATCTTATACATTGCTGATTTGATTTTGCATCTATGTTCCAGGGTGGGACTAGTTTCTTCTTTAGTCTTCTATTGTACTTGTCCAGTTTTGGTTTCAAGGCTATTAGCCTTGCGAGATATTTTGGGTAGCTTTTCCTCTTTTTTGGGCTATGCCTAACTGTCTCTCTTGCTCTGTTTTTGTTATTTTTGCTCAGCTTTTTTTGGCTAGTGGGTATCTTTTTATCTGAAAAATTTGTCTTTCTTAAGTATGGAATTTTCTTCCACTACTTTTTTTCCCCCAAGAACCATTTTTTTTTTTTTTTTCTTTGAGACAGAGTCTTGCTCTGTCGCCCAGGCTGGAGTGCAGTGGCGCGATCTCAGCTCACTGCAAGCTCCGCCTCCCGGGTTCACGCCATTCTCCTGCCTCAGCCTCTCCGAGTAGCTGGGACTACAGGCGCCCGCCACCACGCCTGGCTAATTTTTTGTATTTTTAGTAGAGACGGGGTTTCACCGTGGTCTCGATCTCCTGACCTCGTGATCCGCCCGCCTCGGCCTCCCAAAGTGCTGGGATTACAAGCGTGAGCCACCGCGCCCGGCCCCGATAACCATTTTTTAGCCTTTGGCTCCACAAGGAACTCACAGTTTTCGTCCCTCTGCTTTATTTAGAGAACTGTTTTTTAGGCTTTATCCTGGTGAAAAATGCCTCTGTTTCTGCATGATACTAGCCTAGTTCTTCTGCAACATTTTAATCAGGTATCTGTTCAATAGTGTGTGGCTTATGTTGGATCCATGGCCCTGCTGACTCTAGCCTACAGTTCTTGATGGGAAGATGGTAACTTGCTTCTCTGGTAGTCCTCTGCTATATGTGATTGGAGTTAGGAAGGCTGGACTCTGGTTTCCCCATAAATCCAGTCGTGTTTGCTTTGTGTCCTACAGAAATTCTTCACATTATTTGGTTTGTTGATGCTATTCTTTGTTGGTTTGCAGCACTGTTATGTATTCATTCCTTCTACTGTTTATCTGTTTTGGAATTTCAATGAGATTTGAGGAGAAAGGGTAATAAATCCACACGTAGTTTTATTCAGTCTGCCATTTAGACTGAAAATTGCTTGCTGCTACACACTGACCACATAGAACTTAACCTGTGCACAAGCATGTCCCACAACAGTGGCACTTAGAAACCCTTATTTTTAAAAATATATATTTTATTATGGTTTTCATTATAAAAGTAATACATGGAGTTTATAAAAAACTTGTAAAATGTACAAACATAAAAAGAAGGAAAAAAGATGCATTGACCAATCACCTCAATACAATTTGATTTATTTTATTTTATTTTATTTTATAGATGAGGTCTTGTTATGTCACCCAGGCTGATCCCGAACTCCTGGGCTCAAGGAATGCCCCAGCCTCAGCTTCCTGAGTAGCTGGGATTACAGGTGAACTCCACTACACATAGATAAAACAATTTTATCAGGCTCAGGAATTTCCTTATAATTCTATTAAATATATATCTATAACCCTATAGTATATATGCTTGCATATCTTTCCAGTTAGCACTACACCAGGAACCTTTTTTAGTATTGTTGCATATTTATCATGTACTGTCATTTTTGAAATCACAATTTCCATGGTTCTAAAATATTGGTATTTTTCCTGATTATGTCCTTTGCATGTTCTGTATAGCACATAGTCCTATTTTATACAGAGTTTTCTTCTGTATTGCTATTGTGTATTTTATGACCAGGGATTGCTCACATGTTATCTTTCTATAATCCTTTCCATTATTTTCTTTGCTGTAGAGTATTTCTATGGTTGCTATGTTATTTCTATACCACGGGCAGATAAGGCTTTCTCTTTCATCTCAATGTTGGTGTGCCATCTTGGGTCCCTTCTTACTTACCTGAGACCTCAGAATGTGGAGGGCTGGGCCTGCTGTTCTGGCTCTATTTGGAAGCCCAAGGCTCTGGACGGCAAGAGTGCTCAGGAAGTACCAGGTTAGTCGGATTTGGTGAATGAGTTCTGACCTTTCTTCTATAATTTAATGTAAAGCCCTGTGATGGGGTTACTTCCATCTAAGCAGTGGCCTTTCTTATTCCCTTAGATAGTTTCCTCAAGCTTCAGATCCTTTCCTCAATTCAGGATATAGCACATCAGCTAAGAGTCACTCCTGTCACTCGTGCCAGCAATCCCAGCAATCCTTCACACACTTCTCCCTCTTCTACTTTTTTAAATAATAGTTTTATTGAGATATAATTTACATATGACCTAGGTCATCTTTTTAAAGTGTATAATTCAGTGGGGTTTTTATCCCCTATATTCACAGTATTGTGCAATCATTACCACTACCTGTTATTATTATTATTATTATTATTTGAGATGGAGTCTCACTCTGTCTGCCAGGCTGGAGTACAGTGACGTGATCTTGGCTAACTGCAACCTCCACCTCCCGAGTTCAGGTGATTCTCGTGCCCCAGCCTAAGAGCTGGGATTACAGGTACATCATCACACCCAGCTAATTTTTGCATTTTTAATAGAGACGGGGTTTCACCATGTTGGCCAGGCTAGTCTTGAACTCCTGACCTCAAGGGATCACCCGCCTTGGCCTCCCAAAGTGCTGGGGTTACCAGCATGAGCCACTGCGCCCGGCCACCACTGCCTAATTTTAGAACATCTTCATCACCCTCAAAAGAAATTCTCCCCGTTAGCAGTCCCTCCTATTGTCCTCTCTCTTCCAGGTCCCAAGAATCACTAATCTGCTTTCTCTCTAAGGATTTGCCCGTTCAGGGTATTTCATATAGATGGAATCATACAAGATGTGACCTTTTGTGATGGGCTTTTTTTTTTTCACTTAGCGTGATGTTTTCAAGTTTCACCCATGTGTAGCATGTATCAGCATTTCACCTCTTTATTTCCAAATAATATTCCATTGTATGAATACACCGCATTTTACTTATTCACCCACCAGTTAATGTGCATTTGGGTTGTTCATACACATTTTGGCTATTATGAATAATGCTGTAATATCTCAGGGTTTATTTATTTATTTTTTTAGAGATACGTTCTCACTCTGTTGTCCAGGCTGGAATGCAGTGGCATGTTCATAGCTCAATGCAGCCTCCAACTCCTAGGCTCAAGCAATCCTCCTGCCTCAGCCTCCTGAGTAGCTGGGACTACGAGAATATGCCATCATGCCAGGCTAAATTTAAAAAAAATTTTGTGTGTGGAGCGGTCTCAAATTCTTGACCTCGAGCCATCCTGCCTCCTCTGCCTTCTGCCTGTTGGGATTACAGGCATGAGCCACTGCACCCAGCCTCAACTCAGGGATTTAAAAGGGAAAAATTCCACGGGTTTTGGTCCAGGTGGTCTTTTATGGGAATGGAGTGGGGCGGAAGGGCAAGGAGTGGCAGAGATTTCTCTTGGCCCCACCATTCTATCCTTCTATACCTGCAAATGGTCTTGCCTTCTTTTTCTCTCTTCTTTGCTTTCTGTCCTGGCAAAGTCTTGTTGACGGCTGAGCTAGTTTTCTGTGCCTCACTATTGACTGCTCACAGTCCCCTCCATGTCTTCTCCTAGTCCACAGTGGCGAGCCACGGCAATGCTCTCTCTTCACTAGTGAGCACCAACCTGAGTGCAAGAGACTTTCTTTCTGCGGGAATTTGCTGCTTTTCTTTCTCCATCTCTCCTTCTCTATTCCAATCTGCCTCTCCCCAAACTGAGCAGGATTATCGAAACTGCTTAGGAGCCTGGGCAACACATTGAGATTCTGTCTCCTGGGCAACGTAGTGAGATTCTGTCTCCTGGGCAACATAGTGAGATTCTGTCGCTACAAAAATTAAAAAAAAAAAAGAAAAGAAAATTAGCTGGGTGCAGTAGACTGCAATTGTAGTCCCAGCTAGTCATCCAGAGGCTGAAGCAGAAGGATGGTTTGAGCCTGGAAGACCAAGGCTGCAGTGAGCTATGATCATGCCACTGCACTCCAGCCTGAGCGACAGAGTGAGGCTATCTCAAAACAACAAAAAACTGCTTAGGATTTCATCTGCTCACCTTTCTCCGTCTCATCTCCACTGCCTGGGGATGAAGAGTTAGGAGCTAATCCAAACGACTTTTTGGTTTTTCTCTCACCCTGACGCTTCTTTTCAAATACTATTATAAGAAGTTGGTCTTCTCTCAGGGTGCCGGGGTTTTGTTTCTTCTGTTTTTACCTATTTTTGTTCATTTCTTTATTGTTAAGGGGAGGGATTTTTTATTATTATTATACTTTAAGTTCTAGGGTACATGTGCACAACGTGCAGATTTGTTACATATGTATACATGTGCCATGTTGGTGTGCTGCACCCATTAACTCATCATTTACATTAGGTATATCTCCTAATGCTATCCCTCCCCCCTCCCCCCACCCCGCAACAGGGCAACAGGTCCTGGTGTGTGATGTTCCCCTTAAGGGGAGGGATATTTTACAATTTGGTTTCACTCTTTCTGGGAGCATCTTCAGTGATTCTCTAAAACCTATTACAAATTATTTATTTAATTGCTATAAACAGTCCATTAAGAGAATGTAACATGATTTACTTAAGAACTCTTCCCTATTTTTAGACATTAAATTTATTTCCATTTTTGGCTATTATAAATAATGCTGGGAGGAACAATTTTTGCAAAAGCCTTTTTTTTTTTTTTTTTTTTTTTTGCTTTGAGATCATTTTCTTAGGTTAAACTGCCAGATGTGTAATTACCCAACTGAAGAACAGGACTGAAGAAAAGGATGATTTTAAAGTCCTTGAAACATCTATGCCAAATTGTGTCCCCAAAAGATTCATCTGCATACCCAACAGCATGGAGTAAACGTCGTTCTCTGATTGAAACTTTCTTTTGCTAAATAAATTAACAAAACATACGACCATTAATAACTTCTTATTGCTAGAATTAATAGCACTGTGGGTTAGAAAGCATAAAATCATTGCAATTGCCTTATAAGGCACAGAGGTATCACAGTGCTATTCCCATTTTTAAGAGACTTTATGTAAATTTTGATTGCTAGGGTTTATTTCAATCAAAAAAGCAGAAACACACTTGTATTCGTGTGATCTTAGTAAGTTTGCGTATAATTAAGCAGATTTTTCAAAATCTTGACTTTAGCTGGGCCACTTTTTGTTTTCAACAGTTTTATTAAGGTACACGAACATATTGAAATATATAATATGCTACATGATTTAAAGTGCACACTTTGATAAATTTTGACATATGTATAGCATGTGTGATGTGATGTTTTCATCATCATTGTTTTCAACATCAATGTTCAAAATAATGAACATTTTCATCAGTCCCAAGTTTCTTCTTGGTCCTTTGTAATCCTTGGAGACCCTTGCTGCCTTCCCACAACTCCATCTGCTTTTTATCACTAAAGATTAGTTTTCACTGTCTAGGATTTTAAATAAATGAAATCACAAATTATGTACTCTTCTTCATCTGGATTCTTTCCATCAGTGTAACCGTATTGAGAGTTATCTGTATTGCTGCATTTCCAGGTTAGGGCCAATGCAAAAAAGTCACTAGGAACATTTGTGTACAAGTCTTTGTATGAATATAAACTTTCTGTTCTCTTTGGTAAATCCCTAGGAGTGACATGGCTGGGTCATATGGGGGGTGTATGCTTGATATTTAAAGAAACAGCCAAACTGTTTTCCAAAGTGGCTATGCCATGTCCCACCCTACCAGCAGGGTACAAGGGCTCCGTCTCCTCCACATCCTCACCAACACTTGGCAGGGTCAGTCTTTTTGAGTTTAGACATTCTGATTCTGATGGGTGCATAGTGGCATCTCATTGTAGTTTTAACACCAATTTCCAGCCGAGATACTTTGACATTGTAGAGGTAGAAGACACTTATGTGTCTTACAGCTCAGTGCCTGTGGATACGTTACTCAATATCTGTATACCTTGGTTTACTCATCTAAAAAATAGACAGTGAAGACTGTACTACATACTTGAACATAGTTGTTAAGATTAATGGACATTATGGATATAAAAATGCTTTGTAAACTACGTAAGTACTAGATATTATCATGATGGTGGTTGAATTGCTGCATGATTTTTGGAAAATCATTTCAACTTATTTGAGGATTCTTTTTCAGTTCTATAAATTGAGGGCTAAATAAGGTAACCTCTAAGCTTCCTTGAAGTACAAAAATGTTCTTGTCTAAAAAATATACTGATGTTCCAATACCACATATATATACTGATGTTCTAATACCACATATATATATACACATATATATACATATATACACATATGTGCACATATGTATACACATGTATGTATATACATGTGCATATGTATATATATAAACACATTTATGGAAAAGTACTCTTTAATGTGGAAAAAAATGAGAGCTAAACATTAAAAAAAGCACTTTGTAAGTTCTTATTATCTCAGCTACTCCAAATTTTAGACTTCTACTATGGATTTCTATTTTTCTGTGTCTTATATGTGGAAGTGGTTAGTAATAAATCTTTCATTTCTGTAATTAATCTGATCCAAAGAAAAAATAATTTTAATATTTACACAGAAACCCATCTTCTGTATTCCCAAACCTCAAAATAAGGCAATCATTTCACTAAATATCCTGCAGCTGGTTCAAAGTATTTTTGCAAAGTTAAAAAACTACATCTTGTTACTCAGATCAAGAGCTGGGTCAAATCTGGGGATAAGAAAAGGCATAAGAATCACTTTTATTTGGATTTGCCTATAAATAAAATTAACTTCAAGGAACACCTAGCTGAAATGGAGAAGACCAAGGAAACTGTGATACAGATTTGCCAGGAAGATGCCAGGGTGCTTATTTTAATAATGTTGGCCCAAACATCTATTTTATTATGCAAAGTCAGGTAAACAAATACTATGAAATTGATAGAATAGTATCTTAAAGTTGTTTTCAAATCATTAAGAGATTTAAAAATATAGCTAACTGTACCCAATTAATGTATTTCTAAGTAGTTGACTCAAACACATATTTTTTCCCTAAAAATCTCAATGACATTGATGTATTATGATACAAAATGACTTGGTTTGAAATCTACTCACGTTTTTATTCCTATTTCCTTGAATAGCTTATAGTTTGTCCACACTCCATAGACTTTAACAGTTACCTTTTAGGTATAAGAGCAATAGTAAAAAGTAGGAGGCCAGTTCCTTCCCTCATATTCTCTGTCATCTAGCCAATTGAAAGTTGACAATGCCACACCATTGGTCTCGCATTTTTGTTTAAAAATTTTGTTTTTCCAGCTTTTTATTTCACCATATTATCATCTTTCTTTAGTCCTTCTACTCTATTTCAGGGTTTGATGTTATAGTGTTTTTCCAACAGTTCTTGAATTTAAATCATGGCTCCAGTTCTTTCCCCCTCCCAGTGTTCACACCTTTTGCCCTCCCACTGCACGTGAGTGGAGTGACTGCCCATCCATTAACACTAGGCTCAGCCAGGTGATACGCTTTGGCTAAGGGGATTCTCACTGACCTGTCATAAGCAAAGTCTTGAAAAGGGCTTCTGTATGTGATTGCTCTCTGGCACCTCTGCCATCACATGAGAACATCTCTGGGCTTGCCTGCTGGAGGATGTGCAAAACGTAGGCAGAGCCAAGTCACCCCAGTCATGCCTAGTCCAGCCAGTCATTACCTTGATCAGACAATGGCTAGCTGAATCCCAGTTGAGCAAAACTAGCCCGGCCAAGATTAGCAGAGCCACCAAGCCAATCCTCAGCATACTCCAGACACATGAGCAATAACCACTGCCAGTGAGGGTTTGTGGTTTGTTACACAGCGTTATTATGGCAATAGATAAGGATACATTAACTAAAGTCTCATTTCTAGGCAACTTCCCTTCATGTACATAATTTTTTTAATTAAACAGAATGTGAACATATAGTAGCTAGAACAAAAAGACATAGCCATCATTTCGTCAAGCTTTGCAATGATACCAGGAATCTGCTGCGCCATTGATAGTGAATGGGAAAAAGTTTCACACCCATGTTGTTTGACAAGGTGGACTTATTGATACTATCAGACCTGGGAGGATAAAAACCAGAGGCAGAGTCTGATACTTTTCTGGCTGAAAAACAAATCAGGTAGGTTTCTTATAGAAAAATGGGGTTTCATTATTAGTTTGAAGTGCAGTTAGATTGTATAGTTCTTAAGCAGTGCTTCTCATCCCTAGTTGCATATTAGAAGCACTGGGGGATTGTTCTAAAAATATTCATGCCTACGCCCCATCGCAGACCAACTGAATTACCACCTCTGGGAAGGAGGCCCAGACTTATATATTGTTTAACAGCTTTCCCAGGTGTTTTAATGCACAGTCTGGGCTGGCAGATGCTATTATAAGATGAACGATTCCATTATATGGGAGATAGTTCTAAACATTTCAATCTGACCTCAAAAAGCAGGCCTGTTACCAAAAAAATAGCACTGAGTCACTTCTGTGGTACAAGGCCTTTTCTTCCAACATGGGTAGAAATATATTCAAGCTAAATATCTTGTGACCATTCTCAGCATAATCTTATACAGTGCAGCACATAGTTTGACAATCTCTTAACCTTCCAAATCTTCTCATTGACAACTGCTCTTTAGAAATCCCAGCCTCTGCTTCCCCTAAGAACGTACTAACCAGGGCTGAAACAATGAAGAGTACAATACCTCTAGAATTCAACAGTTGAAACCAAGACTGCTACTAGGATAAGAATTCTAACTCTAAATTCGAATAGTCTTGGGTTCAAAACCTGGCTTTTGTTATAGGTTGGTGCAAAAGTAACTGCGGCTTTTGAAATTACTTTTACTATTTACTAATTTTAGTTTCATTATTTTTACATGGGGATAATAATGCTCACTTATTCATGAGGCCATTGGCATATTAAATAACATAATGCAGAAAAGTACCCTACACAATTCACGGCACATAGTAGCACTCAGTAAATGCTAGCTATAATAAGGATAGTAGTTGCTTTAAGACAATTATAAGGTAATTCATTCCATTCTAGTTATGGGGTAGCATTTTATTCTATTTAGACCATTATGTATTTTCTCAGAACTTCCAATGTCACTGATTTTCTTTTTTTGGAGTAATATGGAATAAACTTAATCTGTCTTCTAAATGCAGAGGTTTCAACTATTCTGAGAGATGTATCGTGTTTTTTATTTTGGACACATTTTCTCCTTCTTTCCTCTTTCTTTTAGTGGATTACCTCTGCTTCATTGCATGTGGTCTTAAGTAAAAAGATAAGCCAAGCTTATTTGTTTACTAGGGTAGCAAACTACCATAGACTGGGTGGTTTAAACAATCGGAATCTGTCTTCTCACAGTTCTGGAGTCTGGAAGTCTGAGATCAAGGTGTCAGCAAGGTTGGTTTCTTCTGCGGCCTCTCTTCTTGGCTTGCAGATGGCCATTTGAATTCACGTTCACCTGGCCTTCTCCTGCTGTGTGTGTCTGTGACCAAATTTTCTCTTCTCATAAGAATACCAGTAGGATTAGGGACCACATAAATGACCTCATTTTAACTTAATTACTCCTTTAAAGACCCAATCTCCACATATAGTCACATTCTGAGGTTCTGGGTGTTAGGACATTAAAGGAGAAATTTGGGAGGACACAATTTAGTCCATAACATCAACCTTCAGAGTCTCCTCCTAGGAGGCTGAAGATCTTAGAGCACGGTGATGAGGACAGAACATGTCAAGGGCTGAGTCACAATGGCAGGGCCGTTCTAAGGGTCTTTTCCCAGGGCTACCTTGCCATGACTTTTGTTCTTCCTGACACCTGGTCCTTTTGCTTACTTTTTCTATGAGCAACCCCCATATCATTGTGATAAATTCCCTTCTTTTTCCCTTTGAGCTAGCCAGAGTCCATTTCTGTTGTTTGCAATAAACAAAAACTCTGATGCATAGCCTTAATTTTGTTCCCAAATGTGGGCTCTTAGACAACTGGTGCTGGAAGCCAGGAGCACCCCTTGGATGTCCTTGGTATAAGAACTGCCAGGTTCCCATTTGGTTAGAAATGGGAAAGAAAACTCTAATTGTATATGCATGCATGCTAGCAGATATTCTGCTTTACAATTGCATTAAATTATATGTTGACTATTAATCTGTTCAAGGAATATGTACTGTGAAAGTATTAGGAGAAAGTATTCCATCACTTTGACGTTTTTCTTGTTCTGTTTGTTACTGATAACCTTTTGATATTGTTTGGCTGTGTCCCCACCCAAATCTCATCTTGAATTGTAGCTCCCATAATCCCCAAGTGTTGTGGGAAAGACTCGGTGGGAGGTAATTAAATCATGGGAGTAGGTTTTTCCTGTGCTGTTCTAGTGATAGTGAATAAATCTCATGAGAGTTGATGGTTTTATAAAGGGCTGTTCCTTACACTTCTTGCTGCCGCCATGTGGAGGACACGTTTGCTTCCCCTTCCACCATGATTGTAAGTTTCCTGAGGCCTCCCCAGCCCCATGGAACTGCGAGTCAATTAAACTCCTTTTCTTTATAAATTACTCAGTCTTGGCTATGTCTTTATAAACAGTGTGAGAATGGACTAATTTGCCCTTATTAGAGACAAAGGATTTTTTTGTTAACTATTGTGATCCATGATAAAGATCAGAAAAAAACTTGAATTGGAAACAGTTCTGATGGAACACAAGCACTGTATATAAGACAGGTGCTACTTGGGAATAAAAGGTGACAACTGCAAGTCAAACCCATTATACTTAATTTACAGGAAATAGTTGCTGGCTCTGGCAGAGACTGCTGATTGCACTCAAGAGCCATTCTTCCCTTCTTTTATGGTATTAGACTATTTTAGCTGGGTGCATGGCCACTCAGAATAAAGGTGACATTTCCCAGCATCTCTTGTAGGTAAGTGCGGCCTATGAATGTGCCCTAATGGGTAGGAGATATGTAAAACCCTCCCTTTCCGTTTTCTTCCTTGCCACATACTCATGGGTCTTGTGAGCTGTTGTGGAATATTGCAGACAAGCAACATGCTAGAATGGCACTAGACCAAAAGAGAAGGAGCATGGACACCTGATAATTTTATGGAACAGCTTGGAAGTTCATGCAATGGAGAGAAATAAGCTTCTCTCTTGTTCCAGGCTCTGTATTCTGGTTTGACCTGCAGCAGTACTTACGGCTTAATTGATATAGTAACCATTAACATACTTCCTGCTCTTGATTAAATCTGAGATCATGCTGGAAAATGGGAATATAATCAGGTAATACCCAGTGGTCCTAAGCTGTATTCTGTGTGCTCAGTGAACAAATGAACAATATGTATAATAATCAGCTCTATCACACGTTTAAAGTGAGAGAAAAGGCCTCAATTTAATGACAAATGTTATATCATATATTTCAGTTTCACTAAAAAAGTGCCAGCAAAGAACATCTCCAAGATTCCAAGTGACTTGCTAAAGTAGCATGTATTGGAAGTACATTTGGTTTTGTTACTTGCTTGATTCTAATGCATTAGAGCAAAAAAAAACAAAACAAAACAAAACAAAACAACAACAAAAAAAACCCTTGATTTCAACATTGGAGAGGACTTTAACTGTGTGGAAACAGCTCTATCACTGTGTGTATGACTCTTTTTAACACCAAATCTCAAATTTCTTCATTCTTTAGAGAAAAATTAATAATAACATCATATTGAGCATATTATAAAACCACATGCATATGGTGTTAACAGAAATTATAGAACGCTCTCTGGAGTCAAATGCAACCAAAGAATGAAAAACATTTACCCCACCTCCCAACTCAAAGCATACAAGAGTTCAGCTTTAGAGTGTATAGCAGTCTTCAATTGGAAATTTCTTCCTAGCTTCAATCCAAATACCCAGAACCATTTGTCAGAGCCATAAAATATTTTCTTCCAGCTCTGATGATTTATAACGTGAGTTAGAATTTTCTTATCTAGTAGAATAAAGAAGAAAAAATAAAAGCATTTGGATATGGAAACTGATCTAATGCTTTAGCTATCCATTTTTGAGATGCATGTAGATTTTTGGTAAAAAGATTGCAAAGGGCAAAATTCCTCTAAAAATTACGTGTTTTTTTTCTTTAAAAATCTTCCTAGATCCTTTTTTATTCTCTTCCTCTTTCTTCCTTTTCTTTCTTTCTTTCATTCTTTAAACTACAGAGATGGAGTCTCACTATGTTGCCCAGGCTGATCTCGAACTCCTGGCCTCAAGTGATCCTCCCACCTTGGCCTCCCAAAGTGCTGGGATTACAGGCATGAGCCACTGCAGATGGCCTAATTCTCATAAATCCTTTTTTGAAAAAAATGTACTTACAATGGATGGTCCCTGTGTACAGTGAAGTTTCAATAGGATTTTATATTCCAAAAGTTAAAGAAAAAATACTCTTTAAGTTACCTTTTCTCCAGGGTTTGCATTCTCAGATTTCTTAGGGTCAGGGTTCTCAACTGGGGTCCATGAGCGAATTTATGGGTCCATGAGTCAACTGAAATTATAGTCAAAATTTTGAGGGTTATATGCTTGGTTTTGTATTTTTGGATACAGATCCATACTTTTCATCAAATGAACATAAGGATCTATAACCCCAAAATAGGTTAAGCATCTCTAAGGTACTGAATAATAGATACTAAGTAAGAGTATCTATTATTGGAAGTTAATATAGCATTGGAAGATTAAAGCAGCTTACTCCAATTGGAAAGGCAAAAGGAGAACATCTGTTGTAACAGTCCATGGTTTTCAAAACCTTGTTATTTTTTCCTCAGTTCTACAGTCTTGCCTGCCCTCTGTGATTGTGAAGCCAGAGTCTTGCAAGGGCTGCCTAATGGAGAGTATAATTCAAGACTGCAGTAAGAGTTTGATGTTTACTGCATGAGTTTCCAAGTCCGGCTGTAAATATACTATAGTTGAGAGATGGAGCACTATAATCTGTTTGAACTTGAAAAAACAGTGATGCGTAGCTAAATACTTTGAACTGTTTGCTTGTTTAAGGAGAAATCTATTTCAAGATTTGATTACCACGAAGTCAGACAACTTTTTCATCACTAAGTCCTTTCAATTCCATATCATGTGTTTCAAATTTTGTCTGCATAACTTATTTTTGTTCTACTTTTCTGTCAAAAACAATGTGGAAATCCCAGGTTATATAATTGAGGTCTTGGAGAGGCAATACACATCTAGCCAACCAAAATAAAATGAAAGCTATTATCATGAAACATGCTTAAGGAAGTCTATCCTTTGTTCGGTTAAGAGTGCCAACATTTGTGATCTTAGGATGAAGTCGAAAGGAACTAAAACGGGTTTTCCTTAATGCAACCATGTGCAAAATCATTCTTTACTGTAACAGATGATCTGTAAAAATACTTGTGAATTTAACTACTCATGACAAGAAATCAACTTGAAATAAAATAATAATGTATTATTTGTATAATAAACCTGGAAGCAGAAATCATTCTATTCATCTTTCTTATTTGGATTTACTATCATCCCCATTAGACAAATCAAATGAAAAGCTCTCTACAAACTCTCTCTACACAGGGCAGGCAGTGAAATGTTCATTTCTTCCTCCCTCCTTTGAATCAAGTTGAGCATGCAATTCATTAGAGTAAATGGTAAAAGAGAAATTTTGCATAGCTTTGGATTTTGAAATTCACACAAGTGGATGTTCTAGCAATAAGAGGTTACTAGTATGCAGAGTTGTGAAGCTAGTGGCAGAGTCCACAAGGAGATGGCCAGGTTAGCAATACTTGGAGCAATTTAGATTTCTTTGTGGAGTGGCCAGAGAGGGCAATAAGAAACTCCTCTGATAGCCACCTTACTAGCATAAGGAAAATATTCCCCTGTGGAGTGGTAGTGTAGAAAGGCTGACCGTTACTGATCTGGCTATTTGAATAAAATTGCCACAAAACTGCTTAATAAAGAGAAAATAAATGGCATATGGACTCTGAGACTTCATGAAAACACTGAAGGAAAGAAAGAACAGAGGGCAGTCTTCTCAAAATACATGGAAGAAGTATAATGTTTTCCTAAATTTTCTGTCAATGTCAAAGTTTTGGATGGAAATATGTTATTAGAAAAAAGACTAGCCCCAGTTGTCTCAGAAAGAATTTTCCCTGCAAATAATCCTGCATTCATTTTTAATATGTAGGGTTTATATTGCCAATCAGTTCTGTTTTACAATTTTCAATATGGTTTCTTGTTTGACCCATGAATTATTTAGAAGTGGGTTTTTAAATTTCTAAATGTATTCGTTTCATGGCTATCTTTAGCTATTGACTTCATTTGTAGTTTTACTGCTGTGATTTTTTACTGAGTTGCTCTTTGTGGTCAACTTTTATGTTGCTATGTGATCAACTTTTATAGATATTCAACATGTGCTTGAAAATATGTATTTAATATTTTTTGTTTGTAGCACTGTATACATACACAGTATATATATACACACATATCAATTACATCAAGCTTAATAATTCTGCCATTCATAATTTCTCAATTCTTACTAAGTTTTCTTCTGCTCAATGTCCTTGGAAAAAGTATGTTAAAAATCTTCCACTATGACCTAAAATTATATAAAATTATTTATGTTGCCGGCTGGGTGCGGTGGCTCACGCCTGTAATTCCAGCACTTTGGGAAGCTCAGGTGGGCGGATCACCTGATGTCAGGAGTTCAAGACCAGCCTGGCTAATATGGTGAAACCCCATTTCTACCAAAAATACGAAAATTAGCTAGGTGTGGTGGTGCACTACTTGGAAGGCTGGGGCACGAGAATTGCTTGAACCTGGGAGACAGAAGTTGCAGTGAGCCAAGATCGCACCAGAGCACAGTCTGGGTGACAGAAAGAGACTCTGACTCAAAAACAAACAAACAAACAAAATATATACATATATATATATATATTTATATTACCTTATATTTCTGCTTGCTTTTTGCTTCATGTATTTTGAAGCTGTATTTTTAGATGAATACAGCATCAGAATAATTTGTCTTCCTGGTGAATCTATCATTAAGTAAAGCAGCCCTTGATCCTTAATAATGCTTTTATGTCCTTAAGTCAGTTTAGTATACATCAGCTTTCCTTTTGTCAATATTGATCTGGTGTTGTGATCATCACCGCTTGCCTGGCTAGAATCCATTTATTCCCCTTCCTTCCTAAACCTCAGATTTGTTTCGGTAGCCACTTCTTTCCCAAATAGCTAAGCGTCTCAGGCGAAGATTTGATTGGTCAAAGGATGACTACACTATGCTTTCCAGTTGAGGGTTTATTGGGCATAAGGTCCAACCCTGGCCAAAAGGAAGTGTGCTGGTAGCTAGGTAGCCTCTGGGAAAGTTTCCTTTTTCTGAGCAAGAGCCAGGGTCTCTTATCTCCACCTGAATATTGCTATTTCTGCTATGACACTCGAAACTGCTGCAGCTGTCTTGCTACAAGCCAAAAAAATGAAACCAACATAAAGGATGCCAGAGGAGACAGAAGGAAAGAACTCAAGTCTTTCATGCAACCATTACCTAATTTATTTTTGCATAGCCTTTTTATTTTTATGTGTAGCTTTTCTTTTAGTGCCTTGCTTAAACTGAATAAAATTGAGTTGCTTTGGACCTAAATACAGAGGGTTGTTTTTTTGACCTCTTAAGAGGTGCATTCATTCATTTGCATTCATTTAATAATATGTTTGCTCTTCCATTCTCGTATTTTGCTATTTTCAACTTCCTTGCAGTTTCTTTTGCTTTCAACCTTTTCTTATACGTATTTGGTTTGATTTGCTTTTTTCCTTATAATTTGAAAATTATAATCTTCAATCTGCAACAGTTGCCTTTAAAAATAAGATTTTTGATGTTCAATGACATTTTTGTAAAAATGAAAATTGATGCAATCTAAATATTGGCAAGAATTAAATTATTATGCATACAAATAATGAAATGTTTATAAGCAATTTAAGTGGTAATACTGATATTCACCTGGAAAAACTTTCAAGTCATGCTGCTAGATGATAAAAGCAGTCTGTAAAACTGTATTTACAGTTGACCCTTCATGACTCCTTTAGTCTGTTTCCATTCCCATTATATTTAGCAGAAATTCTGTTATGTTTCTGATATGTAAATGCCACCTTTTACTATTTTCCACAGCTAGTTCAAGCTTTCTCTAATTTTTATATTCCTTTAGTCATATCATTGGTCTGAGTGGTGGCATGAGAATTAGAGTTTCTATCTTTCCTGTAAGCCTTTGTTTTTCTTTATAAATCAACGTTGTGATTCCTTCCTTCCTTCCTTCAATAAATGTTAATGACTACCTACTAAGTGCCACATATTTAAATCTAACTGGAAGGATAGATGTTTAAGCCTACACATTATGTAATCTGTAAACTAAAAATAATGAAAGGAAGAGACTGGAAGATAGAAGTATCTAGAAAATAAACACCCAGTAGGGTAGCTTTGACCATGAATGAATAGCAGAGATAGTCTCTCACGCATGCATTTGCTGAGTTTCAGCTGAATCGGTTCAGTAACCAGAAGAAAGTTCAAGGAAAGTGTAAAAGAGATTAGCAAGTCTGAAGTTATTTTTAATGTGAATCTTAGTAACTTATGAAGAAAAAGTTATACCACTTCAATACCTTGGAAACCCAATGCCTTATTTATCATCTCTTTTTGTCTCCTCTGTAAAATGTGGTAATAAATACTAACCTCCTAGGTCTAGCCTGAGCATCGAGTGAAAGCTAGTAAAATGAGGTAATAATGATGTTGTTATATAATAATCTTGCATGTTACATATATAATATTGATATATTAGATGTGTCGGACACTGTTGTTCTTAGTTTTTATATGTTAACTTCTTTTATCCTCATGACACCCTATGAAGTAGGTGTAATTATTCTTATTTTGCAGATGAGGTTTCGAGGTTCACTCTAGACATTTTTTCTAAGAGACAAAAATGTTTTTCTAGAAATTTCAAAGACATCAATGGTAGTAATTTAGAGAAAAAAATGGAAATTATCCTTTATAGAGCAAAAATCTTTTTTGTTCATTTAAGAGCATAAAAATGTGTCTGGACATTTATTCTAACCAATTAAATTTCATTGAAATTAAAATTAAATTTATGCAGATGATGATTATACATGGAAGAATTTAATTTACTTTGAAATGTTTTCAGCTTTATCATGAAGTGAGGTGTAATCACGAGAATGTTTGACCTTTCAAAGATCCACCATGAGAGAAGGGTATTCACATTCCTACAAATTTAGAGATTCCAATAAGTTAGAGAGAAGATGGCCGCAGAGCAGCTATTCATGCTTTTAATACACAGAGCTGGTGCTTTTCTTTTGGGCAGATGTGGGATACAGCCAGGCTGACATTCATGCCCTGAGAATGTTGTCTAACCTGCCATGATTTGCTACATGCTAACCTTGTTTCTGATTACTTGCCTATATAGTCACCCAAACCAGAAGAGAATGTAAGAGAGTCCATTTCTGCTCAGACTACCTGAGGCATTTTACTGGCTTCCTGCACAGGCACCCCATTAAATATCAGCCCTGTGGGTTAGATGACATGGAGCCTGCCATGTTCCAGTCTACACATGACCCAAGCAAGTCAGCATAAATCCATCTCCTTACCAGTGCCTGGTTCTCCAGGGATGAACACATCTAGGACTCAGCCAACGCACATGGTAATGACCTGAGTCAGTTCAATCCGTGTGAAGCCCAGACAGTTTGCTTTGTGGTTGGAGGAAAAGAAACTCCTCTGAACAGTGCTATGTGAGGATATGAGATTTGGAGTTGCTGCAGCCATTTTGCAACCATGAGGGAAGCCAGCTGAGAATGAAGCCAAGGTACAGAAAAGGGCACAGCCAGATAATTTCAGACAAATAGAATTCAAACCTCGATCAAACTTTACCTAAAGATCACTCTACCTTTAGACTTTTTGTTTACATGAACCAACAAATTCCCATTATTTAAAAAGCCATTTTGGCCAGGCACGGTGGCTCACACCTGTAATCCCCACACTTTGGGAGGCCAAGGCCAGTGGATCACCTGAGGTCAGGAGTTCTAGACCAGCCTGGCCAATATGGTGAAACCCTGTCTCTACTAAAAATACCAAAATTAGGCAGGTGTGGTGGTGCATGCCCATAATCCCAGCTACTCCAGCGGCTGTGGCAGGAGAATCACTTGAAACTTGGGAGGCAGAGGTTGCAGTGAGCCGAGATCGTGCCACTGCACTCCAGCCCAGGCGACAGAGCAAGACTCTGTCTCAAAAAAAAAAAAAAAAAAAAGTAGCCATTTGTGTTAAGGTTTTGCTATTTGCAATCAAAAACATTTTAGTCGATGCTGATTAGGGAGCCAGGCAACAGGCCAGCAGAGAAATACTGTATGTGAAATCCAGGGCTCGTTGTTTAGCCAAATGGTAACATGGTCAGGAATAACTTGGATTTTATTAATGCAGTTGATTAACAGCTTCCTGATGTCTTTTATGTCTCCCACACTGCAGCGTCTTTCTGACTTTTGATGTGGTCCCTGCACCTCCCGGTCCCTTCTTTTTGTTCTTCTTTGGTGATCTGGCTGGACATCATTTCACGGTTCTCTAATTTGCCTTTCAGAACTTTGCACAGTTCTGTCTTGCCGGTTTGGCACCCTGTTCCCTGTCCTGCACTTCCCATACAGTTTGTTCACCTGCCAACATTGTTTGTTTAAAGAGTATCCATCTCTTCTGGATGGCTTTCTTCCCATTAGGTTTTCCAAAATATGTATTTATTTATTTATTTTACCAGTGCCCTAAACTTATTGAAATTTGCTTTCCCCAAACAAATTATTTTTTCCTCATCAGTTTCTTTCCTTTTCCTTAGGAAAGGAATGCTGTGCCATTTTTTCCCCTTAATATATTACTTTCACAGAAGGTTCAATCCCTCTTTTAGTTCTCTATTAATTCTGCCGTTATTGAAAATGGAGTTAGAAAGGATCTTTGTCTTATGATGTATTTTGTAACAAGTAATTATCTCCAGTGTACTTAAAAATCAATTTCACAGTTGGTGGCTGACCCATTTTCTTCAGCAAATTTCAGGGTAGCTAGAAACCTGTCTAAACTTACCACATTGGGGTGTTAGGATACTTGTCCTCATGTAATTTTGGGTGGGATATATTAAAATAAAGCAGGAGTAAATATACATTTATATTGTTTGCTTATCTTTAAGTCCCTATAATAAAAGTTTTGAATATAAAAATTTAAATTGTCACCCAGGAGCAAAACCCAGGAGCAAAAACAATTGCTTTTGTTTCTTACAACTCTCCCTGTTCCCAAAACACACTCACATACTGATGTTGTTTTCTTGTGATCTTGGCAAGAAAAACCCTAGAAGTTTAAGAGGTGGCTGCAAAGTTCTTCCAAGAGGAAAGAAATGTATTTTAAGTAAAAATAACTTAAGGACTATTTTGATTGTGCAAACACAAGCCCTTGCATTTGTCCTATATATTTCCCCCACCCATCCCTCCCCCATATACACATCTCTTTACAAGATGACTTTGTAGCCCCCTATCAAGAGGAGACCTTGTGACTTGCTTTGACCGATGGAATGCAGCAGAAGAGATGATGTACCAATTCGAGGATCCTTACACACTTTTGGGTGTTCTCTTGAAACTGAGCGCAACCTCCACAAGCCCAGGCTTGCCTCCCGGAAGACAAGAGACTGCATAGAGCACATTCAAGTCAGCCCAGCTGTCCCAGCTGAGGCCCCAGACAAGTGAAAGGCCGGCCGAAACAGCAAAGTCAACCTACAGGTGACAGCAGATGCATGCAGGCGCCCACCTGAGCTCAGTCCAAATTGCTGACCAGTGGAATCACATGCTCAACAAATGGCTGTTGGCAATGGTTTGTTAAGCAGCAAAAGCCAACAGATACAGAAGTATTTAAATCTCTGAGGATAGCATCTGGGGGTGGGGTAGCAGTTCTGGAAATGGGGGGAAGTCGTGGGAGAGGAAAATAGATGGTGAGAAAGAAGGAGCCCAAGGCCAGTGATGCCAGTGAGAGGTTCTCGGTTGTGAGAACAGCTGGGAGACAGAACCTAGGTGTGTGGGTTTAAAGAGTAAAGGTTTCTTCAGTCCCAGCCCTCATCCATGGATCATTACTCCACCTCTCCTACTTCTATTTGCCTGAGGCCAGTGGTATTTTTCAGAAATCAAAGAAAAAGCGTTGTGTTACATGTCTGAGATTACAAGGGCATGAAAGAAAGAAGGAAACGGGAATACTTGCAAGAGGTGAGACTAGAGAGACCTGAACATCTAGATGATCAGCCAATGATCAGGATCATGAGGTAACATGGAAAAATAGGAACCACTCAATAATTCCTGGAAATATTGGAAAAATGCTGAATTTTTCCCCGTGTTCAAGCTGATTTTATCGAAATCTTAGTGGATAAGATCACTCCCACCACGCAGAGAATGCTCGTTGACAAGGAGCTGACATCAGGTTATCTAGAACTTCTAACCTTCATACATGTTTTGTCTTTTCGTCTGCTTCTCAATGGATGCCAAAGAAAATGTGTGGCCCACTGGTTTGGCCCTGACATCAGTAACAAGCCGTTTTCATTGCTAATTTTCCTTTTAATAAATCAGGAATGAAAGGAGAAATCATTCACAACAACTAAGGCAAAAAGCCATGCAACAGACAACCAAGTATGAAGTTAAAACTAAACCCCAGGACTTATTCGAAGTGACAGGATCAACACAGACAAGATGTGGAACCAGGAGAGTCCAGCATATTCATGGAAGAGAAGCAGTTTAGTTTGGCTGATTGAAATAGGCAGTATTTTGCAATACCATATGATGTATTTTTTTTTCTGTTTAGTATTTCCAGGGTCGGGTTTTTTTGTTTGTTAGTTTGGTTAGTTTGGTTGTTTTTAAAGCTTTGCAGCCTTCCCTCTATTTAAGCCAAGATGCTGAAGATAATTTTTTGCAGGGAAAGAGAGACAAAATGCCACCCAGAACAAAAAAGTCCTTGCTCAGCTTTGAGTTTCGAACTAGATTTTCAAAATAAAGTCTGCAAATAAATAATAATCTACAAAATTAGGCTTTCAAGCAGGAGTCGGCAGTTTCTCAGATCTCTTAGAGCAGGTTTTATATAAAGAAAGGAGGATTGGAGGATTGGGTTCAGAAAAAAATGGAGAATTCGATTCCAAAAAAACTCCTGCTACACAGAGGAGAGTAAAACTCCCCTGTTTTGGGAGGACAGCTTGGAAGTGCAAGAAGAGAAGGGAAGGAAGTTGCTTGGAGAGCTTGGCTTACTTTGAAGGAAATAAAAGTTATTAAAGTCAGCCTGGAGGGGTTTAAGCCCCTCAGGGAAGGTCCAGTTTCTGCAAGGCACCATGTCTGGCCTGGCTAAGGGAGATTTCTAAGCCGGTGAGCTTAGGGCAGCCTTGAAAGAGCCCATGCATGATCTTGTGGTGCAGGGAAAGCAGCCAGCAGCTCCCAGCCTCCTGGGAGAGCCCAGCAGAGCTGAGATGACCCAGACACCAGACAGGGCCAGGGGTTCTAAAGAGAGGTGCCAGAGGTGGAGGTTTCTTGACTAGGATCCATGAGACACTCCATGCATCAGCACAGGTGCCAGCCTGCCCTGTGACCAGGACACTCAAAGCTACCTGCAGCAAGACAAGGAGGAGGCAGCCTGGGGATAAAGGAACGAAAAGGGGCGTGTAACTTTCCTGGAGATTCCTACACTTCTTCCCAGAACTCAGCTCACAGGCGCCCAGGAGGGCAGAAGGGAAGGAAGGGGAGAACACTCGAGAAGGGTGAACAACTTTGAAAGATGTAGCAGTGAACCAAGAGGAGCTATTTTTAATCAAAAGAGGCTAGACACTTCTAATTGGCAAAGTCAAGCTTTTCACCCATCAGTGGAAAGACATGTAAAAATTAAAGGAAGTTACGTAAATTTTTTCACATCTGAGTCAACATATGTGATTTTTTTTTTTTTTTTTTTTGGACCAGACTACATGTAGAATATATTTGAAGGAGAATAGTGGGAGGTAAGAACGGGGAGGTAGATTGAAATTAGAATGAATTGAATTGAGGAAAGGGAAATCTAAGACATTCATATCAATTTCCTTTGATCGCCTCTGAATAGATTGGCCAGGACTACATCTGAAGAACTAAGAATAAATTGAAGGTTTTCTAGTGCTTATAAGGCATTCCTCATTCCTTCTCTGAAGCCTTAGTTCTCTGCTGAAAGGACATAAATAAAAATAATCTCCTTTCTGAGGAAATTATTAACAATATTATCCAAAAAGACAGAAAACTGAGAGGCCAAGGAGGGAGGATTGCTTGAGCCCAGGAGTTTGAGACCAGCCTGGGCAACATAGCGAGACCTCATCTCTACTAAAAATAAACAAATTTACCTGGGTGTGATGGTGCACACCTGTAATCCCAGCTACTCAAGAGGCTGAGGTGGGAGGATTGCTTGAGCCTGGGAGGTCAGGGCTGCAGTGAGCCATGATCACACCACTACACTCCAGCCTTGGCGAAAGAAAAAAAAAAAAAAGAAAGAAAAGAAAAGAAAACAAAGGGAAACCTCATATAGCCACAGTGCAAGAAAATTCGGGCTCCTATAGGCCCATGAGCAGATTCTGCATTAGAACTCCGAGCGGACTGGCCACACATCTTGGCTAGAGCACATCTGTCTCCAACATCTGTCTTGCACATTCATGACATTCATAGGCAGAAAAGCAAAGACCCTCCTTTCCTTTACACCTTCAAGTTTGTTGTTTTAGCTCATAATTAGTTCAGTTTAAGAGAATATCTAAATAAATTGACCTCACAGATTAAAACGCATTAGCTTGTCTTCTGTTTTAAATCAGTATCAGCAGCTGTTTATTGCTTCAAGCAGGACAAAATAATCAAGGTGATCCCTTAATGTTTTACGCCTTGCAGTTGAAGGTTAGGAATGACCATCAAAGCTTCAAAAAGCAACACATCTCCTTCAAAGCAAAACCTGGTGCTAACCGTGAGATTCTCCCCATGTGTGAGCAACATTTAAAGCAAGATGAGGTTCGGTTGGAGCTACAGTTTCTCTGCAAATGAAGGGAGGGTTTATAGACAGAGAGGGGGAGATTGTGCAGAAGCAGACAGCGGCATTTCCAAGCAGTCAAAGAACCAGTCTCGCCATCTTCACGGGCCTGTTTGTGAGTATGAATTACATCCACAATGCAAATTGAGCAGATTCTCATGGCAGCATCGCACCCAGGAAATCTTTCTCACAGCTCAAGCACAAACTTTCCAGAGGCCTTCTGCCTCTTTTTCTCTCTAAAAGGGCTTAAATGCACACAGGAGTTGCAGAAAACTGACATTTGCCTTTCAGCACAATCTAAACATCACACAGTAGAACTTAAGAGAGTGTCATTTTTTTAGGTCATCTTGGTACTCATAAGTGGCGTTTCAACTTACTGGCGTTTCAAATGCATGACTGTACCTCCTCAAACGCCCAATTTGCCAAGTTCTTACACAGCGAAGAGATGACTGTCTGCAAGCCAGCAAAAGAGGCCTCCCCAGAAACCAAACTGCTGGGCCCATGATCTTGGACTTCCAGCCTCCAGAACTGTGAGAAAATACATTTCTGTGGTTGAAGCCACCCGGTCTTTGGTTTACTTTTATGACAGCTCTAGCAGACAAATACAGCTGCCATATTTAAAATGTGGGAGATTGGCTATAAAAATATGTATTTCTACTGAATAGCTGTAAGATCTGGCAATGGTTGTCCAGTAGTGAGTAGTAATTGTCTGTATTCTCCAGTTCACCATGGTCTCCACCCATCCCTTTTGTCTCCCAGATATGGAGGCTAAAAGTCAATTGGCAATTGTATCAGTTTTTAATCTAGCTATTTTCTCTCATTTAGATTACTTGCCTGGTACTTATGGACATTTAGGTTTGAAGTTGCTCGTGTAACTAATCTAATGACAAACAACAGCTTTTTTTTTTTCTCCCCAATCGTGAGAAAGGAGTTGCACCGCACTATCCATACTCCTTTGTCTGAACTTCCTTTTTGATATATGTATAGTTTTCCTCAATGGGAAAGCCAACTGCTATAGATTCTTCAAGTCTATAAGAACCATACCGATATGCACGAATGTATCTTTCAATCATGAAAATAAATCAGGACATAATTCTACATTGTAACTACAAATCTTAACTCTGAACATCATGGGGCAATTATGTAATTTATAAAAGATGTCTTTTATCAACTAATAAATCAGGGTGGCATGAATTGGCAAAAGAAAAGCTTCCTTTTGTCCTGACAGACGCAAATAAAGAATAAGTCACTTTTACTTGAAAATTTGAAAATAATGGGTTGAGAGTATAAGGATTCCATCTGTTACACGATTTCAAGTCAGCCATGACAATTATACATCAGAAACATATTGAAATATCAACTTTACATCTTGCATTTATAGAAATTGAAGCATAAAATATTTTAAGAGCCAGAAAATGTAATAACCATTTGTCAGAGAAAATGGAAGTAGAAGCTGGAAACATGGAGATTAGAGTGGAGGGAAATAAAGAAGGCAAACAAATGTTGGAATGAGGGGAAATTAATGTAACAATCAGAGCATAAAGAAATAGCACAAAGGAGAAAAACATAATGCTTTAAGGGAGAACAGAAGTCGAGGAAACTGTCCTATATTTACTTATTGCTTGGCACAGTTTGGTTGAGAGTGTACTTCTATTAGATTTATTCAGGCAAAATATATAAAGAGACTTAGTAAATCACAATATTATTCATCTTAGGCACCTACGATGGAGTAAACAAGTCAATGGGCCCAAATCATTCTTTCCTTCTCAAAACAACACTGTATGAAGCAATCTATTAATGATCTTTGGAACTGTTATTTCACTTGTGTGTTTTCTGTACTCCTGGGATAGAATTCAGCTGCTTGTAATGGACAAAAACCAAATAAGGAAACAGTCAGAATTTACATATGGGCCACTTCAGCATGTTTCAATTATACAGCAGCATTATTATTTGTAGGTTAAGGCTATTGCAAATATGTATTTTGTAGATTAAGAATATTTTTATGATGTTTCAGATGTTGAAGCTACTTTTCTTATATTTCCAAAAAGCATGTTGTGTGTTCCATTTGTAAACTGAGAACTTCTCTTTTAAAGTTAGTGCTAGAAGGTAGGAACAATGTCTGGCTTAGAAGTTTCCAAATGATAAAAAAGTAAAATTAATTGATAGTGGTTTCCCTTAAAAAACAGAAATTCGTGTTCACTGTGAAATACATCAGAAAACACATAGATGAGCAAAAGAGGAAACAAAAATCATTCTTATTTCAGTATTCAGGAATATGTGCGCGTAACTCAGCTCTTCCTTTCATTGTAACTATTTAGCTATGTGCATATAATTTTTTAAATATGCTCACACTGTATATACTATGTCAGAACCTGATTTTCAACTTAACGATATATTCTGAAAAGTGTTTTATGTTATTAGCTATTTTATTATTCTATAATGTTTTCATTGTGTGATTGAACCATAATTGAAATAGAGCAATGGTGTGTTGAGCATCATTGTAGATAAATCTTTGGACATAGTACAAAGGCATACAAAATTACAACACTTTAGGTATGCATTGCCAAATTCACCTTGCAAAATGATTGTGCCCATTTAAGTAGGCCCTAGTCAGATTTGAGAGTGTCTGTTTTATCAGTTCTCTTGTATTTTAAATGATATCATGAGTACAAAATACTTAATACAATGCTTGCATAGAGTAGCATCTTATAAAAGTTGGTTTCCTTTCTACTCCATTCTCATTTAGAGAGAGAGGTCTACTGTTTACACTTAAGTTCATGGGGACCATTGGTTTTGGGGGGCCATTTAATGAATGTGAAGCAGTGAGGCTCTTAAATAAGTGGGTGTCCTTATTGTTTTCACTGAGTTACAGGAATGGACATAGACTATTCCATTCCCAAATCTTCATGGAATGAGATTAAATGCTTTAAATTATCTGGACTGGAGAAGTTTCTTTATTTTTGCTAATCCAGTCCCACTAGGTAAAAGAAGAAAGATGGATTTATTTACAGCTCTGGGTCTCATCTGTTTATCAACAACTGAGATTCTTATTCTCCTGAGTAGCAGTAAATTTTCTAAATATTTTTAATTATAGTCTCTCAGTTCCATGCAAATGCCTTAGGGATGTATAATGGTAAAATCAAACTCAATCAAAAATAAAAGGATTCTCAATGCCAGGCCCTAAGAAAACGATCCTCACATTCACTTTCAGAAGCTAGAAAAGTTTTTGTAAGAAACAAGTCACTTTCAGTACAAGTCATCTTGATATTAGCAAAAGAACATTGACTGCAAAAAGCAGAAGGATCAAAGCAAGGATTTCTAGGAGAAAACCTTACAAATTAAAGAGACTGGAACATCAAAGAATATCTGTTTAAAATTCTTTCCACTTTAAACCCCTCTCAAACTGGAACAGCCATCAGTTACTAAGAGAGCATACTGTATTCCCTTGATGTCCTGGGGGAGAATAAAGTCTAAAAAAGAACCTTGTCACCAAAAACTTACAAAGAATTAAGACTGTCAGCCATAAATAGCACAAAACAAATATAACAAAAAAATCCCTCATACAAAAATGAATGAAAAAGAAAAAGAGTACTCACACAGCACAGGGTAGCAAAACAATGGTGCGATCATCCATACCTGTGTTTTCTGAAAACTGGGGGTTCCACTGGCTTTGACATTTTTCTTGCAAGACCAGAGTGTTTTGTGATGCCATTTCACAAAATAAGCCAAAAATGGACATTTAATTTCAACTTCTCATTTGTTTACTCTGAAATTACTACATTTCTGGTGTTTAAGAATTAAAAAAAAAACCTACTTAGAAATATACAAGACAATCTTCATGTTAATTTTCTCTGTTTCCAAGTGCTTAGTCTCTTTTAAAATGGCACTGTTGCCTTTCTTTTATGCATTTATTAACCATAAAAACAGAAGCCCCAAGTTTTCCTCCTAGCAAGCACATGCTAAAGAAACGACCCATCCTTTCCAGCATTCATACAGTTCTTTTTGTTGTTTTACCTGTTGCTTTTTTTCACTCCTGGGACCACTGTGATTCAAGAACATTTTAAAATCTGAGGACAATGGTAGAAGCTTCCTCTAATGATACTACAACGGCAGTGTGTTTGTTCATTTCCTGTCGCTGTCATAATCCATGGCTTCTAGAAGTATTTTTAATGCCTAATGAAACAAAACTAAACAGTGACTTTAACTTTAGAAATCTCTGCTGTTGAAAGTTAAGGGATTTCCTCTATTATTTACATTTAGTTTTTAGTTCGCATTAATACCATGTTCTTGTTCTTTGCATTATCCTCTTTTAGAACCTCCTTTGAAAAGTCATGACAATGAATTGGTGTTTTACGAAACCTTAAAATTCTCAGAAGGGATTTATCTTTTCATCGCAGTATCTATCCCTCGTATGATTTTCATCCTGTACAGGCTTTTCATTTCATACAAATAATTTACATTTAATTCAATTAAGTTTATGATCTCGAAATGATGACACACATATCCAGTGTCTAATATTTTTCAATAAAACCTCCTTGATCGCCTTTTTAAAGCATTAACTGAGATTGTCCGTTTATGGCGCTGATGAATACAAAGCAATTTTTCTGGCGAGTATTACAATACTTGGGACAGTGAGTTCCCAAACATTTCAGCACACCGAGCTTACATGTGTGATTCTTCTAAGTGGGTTCTAATGTTTCTATAACCTGATAAAATGCTATTATTTTTTTGTAGCCATTTTTTAAAAAGTACTTCATGTGCTGAAAACAAGTTCAGAAATTCAAAGCAATTTATGTGAAGTCATATTATCCTTACATCAGTATCAATTAATTGCTTTCAAGAAAATGTTGGTAAATCTGTGTGAGAAATAAAACATATAATCGTTTATGCTCTGTAAGTCCAAATGTAAAACAAAAAAACTCATTGCTTATGTTCTTGTGATTTGCGTGATCTGGTACAGTGACAGTTATACGTTGTCCTTTCAGATGTTTGCTAGTATTTACGAGAAATTTGGGATGACCTTGGGATGATCTCTCTAAGTCCAGCTGCTTAACTCTAAATTCTATTTAATAACAGTTTGTGAAATCAGCATATCTCCTCGGAACTCTCCCGTGGGTTGCAAGTGATCAAACAGACAAAGCCATAATGACAGGACAGTTAGATTAGTTTAACAGAAAGGGAACTGTAGAGACATTCATGAATAACTACGAAACTGCACATTGGGAAGCCCATATCCTTTATTAAAATCACCACAAATACAAAAGCATCACTGAACTATATATATATATACTGTATACGTATATTCTCAAATTCTTAGAAACTTATCACAGGTTTATTGGGTTTCCATCTTATTACATGTCATATCTCTAAAACATTAAATAGAAACAAAAGTCTCCATGCAATTTTCAGATGAAAAACATTCTGTGCATTTTCAATTTGTGTGTTTTCATTTAGAAGGTTGAAAGGGTTTGCTAATAAATGTTTCCCAATTTAGGCTTCCTGGCCATGGGAGTGACATGTCCTGTGTCATGTAGAATGTGATAGCTTGTAATGTCCATTTAAATTTCAAGTGTATCTTGCCTTCTCTGTAGCAAGAGCCAGCCTGCGGATATTGGATATACAACCAGCTGCAGCTTCCTGGAGATCCTGGTCAGGGGACCCAACCATATCCAGTAGAAGCTGTCACACATAAGGAGGAGGAGAAGAGACACAAGAATAAAAACATTAATCTAAAGACATAAAGGTAGGCTATGAAAATAATTTTCAGTAGTAAATATTTTTTAAAGCCACCAAAAAAGCATAAGAAATTCCATTTAAGCAAACACGAATATAAACGGTGTTTAATCTGATGCAGGAATTCCTCATGCACTTCTTACCTTTCTGGAGCTGAATTAGACTCCTTCCTCCCCACTTTCTCCGGGTATCTAACTGCTATTTTCAGGTTCTGCTTCTGAAATTTCTCTTGCATCTTTTCTGGCTTTTCCACCTCTCAGAACAAGCCAACAGCATACCATGCTTAGACTAGTAGGGCGTCCACTTAGGTTTAATCTCTCTGAGTTCCAATCCACCTGATCATGTCACAACCTCATTATATCAGTCACTTAATAGGGACTTTCAGTGACTTCCAGTGCCAACTAACTAGAGCTGATCTATTAACTAGTCCTTGAAGGGTTTGTGCACTCTGGCCTCAATGCATTTCCAGCTATTCATCTTTCTCCTCTTCTCCAAGATCATAACTTTCCCACTTCTCTTGGCTTTACTGATGCTATCCCCTATCTAAAATGCCTTCCCATCCCCTTCTCTGGCTTGGTCAATTTTATCCATCTTTCAAAACAGACCTAGCCAACTTTTCCACGAAGCCTCCAAGATTTCCATCAAACTAAATGCCATTTATTCTTCATCAGGCTCTCAGTAGCAGTTTACTCAAATGTCTGTCACTACACATATTTTTCCCTTTTCAACAGATAATTGGCTTAATGCTTTCTGTCCTTCTTTAGATTCTAAATGCTTAAAGAAACGTACAGTATCTAATGCATAGAAGACAAATAAATGAATTGGAACATTTAAAATCTAGCAATTATGATTCTAATTAATAGTCCTGGTAAAAGATTTTTTAAAAGTAAATTTGAATCACGTATTTTTTTACCCACTAGCATTTGAGTGCAAATGTGGATGATGCCAAAAAACGAGGATGATTTGATAAGCAAAGAAATCTTACTAAGAAAAATATCGTGAGATGTCTTACATATGCCAGGCTTAGGGTGTGGCTTTTACTCTATAGGTAATAAAAAGAAGTTATTTAAGCACTTTAATCAGGGGAATGACATGGTCATATTTGTATTTTAGAAAGGTAACTTTTACAGCAAATTATAGAATATAGACTGTAGAGAAAAGAGGAGGAAGGGTACTGTATTAGTTTATGTAGAGGTGACAGGATGGAATAAAAGGTAAGGATAGTGAGGAAGGAACAAATTCAAGGGATATTTGGGATGAAATAACTATTCAATAAATGGCCCCAGAACAACTGCTTATCCAAATAGAAGAAAATACAAACGGTAATCTCACATCATACATAAATAGCAATTCCAGATGGATTAATGATGTTGTAGGAATCTCTTCTTAGTTCAACTAAAGACAGGGTCCTTGTCACAAGGCCATGAAAAATTAGGCTCACAGACAATTTGAAGGGGGAGAAAAATGGAATTTATTGGGCAAAATGGGGGAAAAAGAGAAACAGGGACCCTCCGCAAAGCCAGAGTCCCTGTGGGTGCACTTCCTGCCTCGCAGATTGAATCCCAGCTATCACCCAGGAAGGGGAGGGGCCAGGCTCCTGCCTGCTGCAAACAGCACGAACTTCTGTGGCTCCACCCCAGTGCACATTCCTCCCAGTGCACAGGCCATTTGAAGTTTCTCTGGGGACCCCTTCCCACCTGGCTGTCTCACTGAGATTAACTAAGAAAGGGACAATGCAAAACATTTAGAAGGTTGTATACGAGAATATCTTGTTCAAATTGGGGCACTGAAGGATGTCTGCCCTCTCAGTTCCTTGGCCTCCCGTTGTCACTGATCTTCACACTTCAGCCTTCCACCTTCAGGGTTACATCTGGGCCCTGATTTTTCATCACTTTCAACAGTCTGACCTCCAAACTCTCTGACCACAATGTCTCCTCCCACGATTTGGCTATGCAACCATCTTACTTGTTCGTTCTCTTCATGATCTCTTGTCCATGGGCTCACATACTTTTTCTTTAACCATCTTCTGTCTTCGCTTCCTCCATAACCAGCTTAGATTGCACAGTCCCTCTTTTGAATCATTCTCTTATCAGTTTCTTAAACCTCCTTACAATATCCCTCCAGGAAAACCGTAACTGTCCATAAATCCAACTCTGTTCTTCCCTGTGCCTTCACCAATAACTGAGTACTGCAGGAGGCCATATGTCAACAACAAGGCAAATCAACCCTCTATCAGTTCAACCTCAACTGGATTCTCATTCACTGCCCAGCAATCAAAATTTGTGTCCCTCTCATTAGGTTACTTTCCCTTTCCAATGCCTATTTTAAATCTTCCTTCTTCTTCAATCTCCAGTCCTTTTTTAGCCCCCATTTCCAGAAGATGACCAATAAGGTCTCCTTCATAAACTTGATAGAAGCCATTAGATAGCAACTACTCTACCTAAAACGGCAACCATGCCAGCGTCTTAGCAGATCTTTTTATCCTACCTTCCAGTTACAATGGCTGTCTCCTATCCAAGGGCCACCATCCACTTGTATTCTTCATTCATTCTTCTTCTTCTTAGGACATTTTACTACCAAATACTCCCTGTCTCTCTTCTACTTTAGCTTTCACCTCTTCCTTTCTAATGATTCCGTTATCATTTAAACACATGTCTTACACATTAAAAATAAAACAAAACGAAAAGACACCACTTTGACCCCATTTTCTTCCCTTCATAGCCAAATTTCTTTAAAGAGTTGTTGTCTGGAATTCCTATCTCCAGTCTTAAATTCCATCCCACTCACTCCAGGCTGCTGTCTGCCTTCAGCTCTCCTCTGAAATAACCCTCTCAGAGGATGTCAGTAACTTCCTTCCATGTGGCTAAGAGTAGTGGACACTTAGGAGTTCTCATCTTATTTGACCCCTTAACAGCATTTGATATAATTGGCCACTTCCTCCTTCTCTGCCACTGGCTTCTTCTACCATACTCCCTGGCTTTTCCTCGTATCCATTAATTCTCATCTTCTCAATCTTCATCCATGGCTCTGTCTGCTTCCTCCAAACAAAAATTGTTAGAGTTCATCGGAACAAATTCCCCTTCTGTTTTCATTCTGTTCTCCCTCCCTAGATGACATCTTTCACTACCTGAATTCAAATGGCATTCATATGGAACCATCTTCTAAATTTCTATCTCCACCCCAGAAACCTCTTTGGAATGGCACAGTTCATATCCAACACTTCTTAGCCATCTCCACTTGGAAGTCTCACAGCCACCTCAAGCTTAATAGATTCCAAATGAAATTTTTTATTTTTTCTATATAAACATGAATCTCTTTCCAAGTATTTTCCTGTATCCATAATAGATGTTATCACTTAGTTGTTCAAGACAGAAAGAAATCTGCATGCCTCACACTCACTCCCACCCTCATCTCCCCTATGCTGCATCCAACTGATTATCATATTCTTGTGATTCAGCTGCCTACACATCTTTCAAAGTCATTCACTTCTCTTTATTGCTGTTGTCATTCGCCCCAGTAAAGCCTACAACACTTTCCCACTGTCCCTGCACCCTGTCTTGTCCCTGTCTGATTAACTATTCATACTGTATCTAGAGTAATTGCCTAAATTGCAAAATTCACTAATAAGATACAATGTTTTTGAGAAACAGGAAGAAACAAGACAGGATCAATCTTCTGAGATTCAAGAGAAAGGAAGATTCTGTTCTGTATGAGGGAAACAGGGAAGTTTGGAGGGGCTCATGCCTTGGGAGTTTTGTATTATTCTTTTTCTCCAGCATCGTTCAATATCCTAGGCATAAGACAGAGGAAATAGATTATAGGACTGTGATTCATTTAAACAGCCATATGGTCTGTGCTGGGCTGGAAGGGAAGTGAAAACAGGAGGCTACTGATCACTGGGAGAATTAGGAAGCGAGGTCTCAAGAATGCAGGAAAACAGTTTTAGTGGGACCAAAGCATGGGAAAAGGGTGAAAATAAGACATTCTCATCTGAGAATGAGATATTTGGAGTTTAAGATTTTACAGATGAAGTTCCTTTGAGTATTGACAAGATCCAGGGTATGACCATGGGAATGTAGGTCATATAAGATTGTTATGCAGTTTTTTTTTGTTTGTTTGTTTGTTTAGACAAGTCTCGCTCTTTTGCCCAGGCTGGAGTGAAGTGGTGTGACCTTGGCTCACTGCAACCTCCATCCCCTGGGGTTCAAGTGATTCTGCTGCTTCAGCCTCCTGAGTAGCTGGGATTACAGGCGTGTGCCACCACGCCCAGCTAATTTTTGTATTTTTAGTAGAGATGGGGTTTTGCCATGTTGGCCAGGCTGATCTCTAATTCCTAACCTCAGGTGATCCACCCGTCTCGGCCTCCAAAAGTGCTTGGATTACAGGCATGAGCCACCATGCCCAGCCTGTTATGCAGTTTTATACATACCCACAGATGTATGCATGCATGCATACACACTTTTACATTCTCATTCTCCCTCTCTCACTGTAGGAAGAGGAAATAATGTAAAAACAACGAGCAGGAGGAACAGAGTAGCCACTCTCTTTGGTTATCTTAACACATGGCTTACATGTCTTGGTATAGCTATTCACACTTAAATCGCTTTCCCAGCTCACAACTTTTAACGCATGATCTATGGTTCAGAATTTTTATTGATCTCTTTGTTTATACCTCACTTTACTATATAGACAGTTAAAATTCTTTTCAAAAATTTTGGATATATTTTGAGGGTACAAGTGCAAATTTCTTATATGCATATATTGCACAGTGGTGAAGTCTGGGCTTTTAATGCACCCATCACCCAAATAATGAACATTGCACCCAGTAGGTAATTTTTTAACCCTCATTCCCCTCCCCATTTCCCATCTTTTGGAGTCTCCGATGTCTATTATTCCATGTGTACCCATTGTTTTGCTCCCACTAATAAGTGAGAACATGCAGTTTTGACTTTCTGTTTCTGAGTGATTTCACTTAGGATAATGGCCTCCAGTTCCATTTATGTTGCTGCAAAAGACATGATTCATTCTTTTTTATGACTGAGTAGGCATTCCATGGCATATATGTACCACATTTTAAAAATCCAGTCCTCTATGAATGTGCACTTAGGTTGACTCCATATCTTTGCTATTGTGAATAGTGCCACAATACACATGCAAGTGCAGGTATCTTTTTGACATCGTGATTTCTTTCCCTTTAGGTATGTATTCAGTAGGGGGATTGCTGGATCAAATGGCTGTTTACAGACAGTTTTTAAAGCAGATACAACTTTATGAAATTTAGATGCTTTCTTCTAGATACATACTTCACACCATTCACCATTTTTCATACTCACATGGCTTTTATTGACCTCCTTGTAGCCCACATCCACCATGGTAACCTTCGTTATCCTGGAGTAAGGAATGCCAACTGTAAGCCTGGAGATTTCACTCTTCCACATCACTACTAAATAACTGAATGTGAGCACTGCCAGCCTGGATGCCAGCGGATCCTGATATTCATATGTCTCTATGCCCAATGGGCCTGTTTTTTCCTCACTTCTGCTTTCTGATCTTTAAATTATTTCTTATATCAAAACAAAACGTTCCAACTAATTTCTTGGTAAATTATATAATCAAGGGATTGACTTGATCCCTTGATTCATAATTGTATAACCCCTCGATTATAGGATTTTAAAGTTATTAATCTCCCTTTTACCTGAGTTATTTTCTCACTCCTTCTCCCAAGCAGATGATTCATAAGGGTTCATGAATCCTTGTGTTGAATCCATTGTTATACAAAATATAGCAGAAAACTCTCCCAACAGTCAATCACTTTAATAGACAACAATTATTACTTTACAAATTTTGTTATTACAGCCAGGTCATCACAATGAATAATGCCAGTTAGCTGTAGGTGTTTCTGGGCCCTGGATTAGAGGACCTAATCCTACACTAAAAGCCTGATTTCCATAAGCAAATGAGATTTAGAAAAAATTCTAGTGTCCAATTGCCCTGTATTTGTTATTTAGGTAATAGGAGGAGAATAGATTGCTAGCTACAGCAACTCCACCCAACATCTACCTCTCACGGCCACCCGCCTCGCTTCTGCTCCAGTCCTTGGCCTCCCTGCTCATAGTTCTGGTCATTGTTGCTTTTTAAATCTGGAAAGAAGTGAATTAAGTCCTAGTCCATAGCTCAACCACCTGAGAAGGAATCTAGATGCCTTATACTGTTCACTCCTTCCTAGAAAAATCACTACCAAACCATAGTCAAGGGTATGGGTTTTGAGGTCACAGCATCTTGGATCTGTACTCTGACTCTCCCAGTTATTGGGCACATCACTGAACCTCTTAACCCAACCTTCTCAGATGTGTAAAGCGATCACCTACCTCTGGGGTTCACTGCAAAGATGAATTAAACCTACATCTTTAATAGATGTTTGAACACCTGTATTCACAGCCTCTTCCTTTCTTTATGTCCTTTGATCTTTCCCCTTCCTATTTTGTCTGATATTCCCCCAGCCTTCTGCAAACCCAAGTCTGCAGTGTGTGGGAGGGAAGAGTGGAGGAGCACAGGTCGGGGGAGTTTACACTGGTAAGGGCAGAGGACCCCTTATGGGACAGAAAAGAGCAACAGAAAGAGAAGGAATGAAAAAGGGGGAAGAGGACTTTCATCCTGTTTTGAAGAGTTTGAGGGGTTTGGAGTAGAAAGGTTATTTTAAAAGCAACTCTGGGGTGAGAGATATACTGAGAAAGATTTAGGACTTAAAACTTAATAGTGCATGATTGTACTCTCTATCTTCAAGAGAGTAAAACTAGGATTAAAATTACTTTCAGGCCGGGTGCATGCCTGTAATCCCAGTGCACTGGGAGGCCAAGGCAGAGGGATGGCTTGAAGCCAGAAGTTCAAGACCATCTTGGGCAACATAGCAAGACCCTGTCTCTAAAAAAAAAAAAAAAAAATTAACCAGACATAGGTGTGGTCGCGTGCGCCTGTAGTCTTGGTAGCTGGGTGGGTCTGAGAGGCTGAGGCAGGAGGATGGCTTGAGCCCAGGTCTTCAAGGCTGCAGTGAGCTATGATTGCACCATCGCTGTGACCTCAAAACCCATACCCTTGACTATGGTTTGATAGAGATTTTTCTAGGAAGGAGTGAACAGCATAACGCATCTAGATTTAAGAGACCTCATCTCTTAAAAAAAAAGAAAGAAAGAAAGAAAGAAAGAAAGAAAGAAAGAAAGAAAGAAAGAAAGAAAGAAAATACTTTCAAGTGCTATTGGGTTGCTAGGCTTTTGTTTCTCTGACTGCATTTTTAGGTCAGGACTGGACCAAGAGGCAGCCTGGCTTCCTATGGGTCATGCATTTGAATCACATAGTCCAGTGCCCAATACAAAGCAAGTGCTCCATGAATGCTACTCATGGTCATGGTGGTTATTTTGCCAGTTCAGAAGTCTGGTTCTGGTGTTATTTCCTGGAGGCCTGGCCTGGTTAGTTTGGAAGGAAGGAGGAATTTTGGCCCAGAGGTCAGTCTAGCTTCTGTCAGCACCTGCTCCAGGCCCTGCCTTGTCACTGTTTGACCTCCATGGACACCAGTGGCCCAGGATCCACATGCCACTGGCTGCTGCCACCCTGTACAGCTCTCTTGGAAAGGAAACCCTTGACCTGATGCCTGTCAAAATCTAGCCTGTGTTTCTCCCATCCTCCCTCAGACCTGGTCATTGCTCTGCGGTCTCTGCTTGGGCTTTCTAAGAGTCGGTTGTATTTATTCCCAAACTCTTGATCCAGTTACATAATTTCCCATTGCATAAACCAATGGACTGTGAGTGTCAAGCATATGAGTCATAATGTTTTGCATACAGAAAGCTTCTGTGTGTTGGCTGTTTCCGGAGTCAACCAGATAAGGGTTGCTGGAGACAGCATCTCCTGTGTGTTCACAAGACTTACGTTAGAAGAAAACTTTTAATCTAAGCAGGTACCCTTTTTATGACTCTACTCTATAGATTAAATTTTTCTTTACCTGAATAACTTCTAGTCCTGAGTGTACCAAGAGGATTACTCTTTGTTGGGGAATTTATTTTGCCTTAAGTTTCTTACATTAACCACAAGGCTTCATTCTATATCCCATATGCTGGTTGCTTAAATTTTAGCTTAACAATTAAACCAATGAAGCCCAGCAACTTTTTTTTTTTTTTTTGATGGAGTTTTCTTCTTGTTGCCCAGGCTAGAGTGTAATGGTGTGACCTCGGCTCACTGCAACCTTTGACTCCTGGATTCAAGTCATTCTGCTGCCTCAGCCTCTGAGTAGCTAGGATTACAGGCATGCGCCACCACACCAGCTAATTTTGTATTTTTAGTAGAGACAGGGTTTTACCATGTTGGTCAGGCTGGTTTCAAACTCCTGATCTTTTTTTTTTTTGAGATGGAGTCTCGCTCTGTCACCCAGGCTGGAGTATCTAAAGGTGTTTTACAAATTGAATAAGGTTATGCTACTGTCCCAAACCACCATCTGAAAAATATGTAGCATATATGTGTCTTGGTTTTGAATTGGGCTCGGGGATATGTTTTCATTTTCCTACGAGCCTCACAAGCAAACCGAGGCACTAATTTCTTTAAACTAATAAATACTCGCACAACAGAAAGTTGGTACAAAATCCTGAATTTGATGTGCAGCTAACAGAAATGAAAGTGCAGTGCCTGTTTTCAAATCACTAACACACGGAGCAAGGTGAGGGTGGTTTCTAATCTTTTTGTCATAATTACATAAAAGGAATAGTTTTCTCAGGAAAGTGAAATACAAATTTGGTACAAATGAGTATGAAATTGGTATACACTTTTTTAGTATCTATTTTTTGATCTATAGACTTTCTTTCCAACTATAAAGACATTTTTTAATATTCTAAGGGGCTTACCTTTTTGAAGTCCTTGTTCCTTTCAAACTTTTCTCTTTTTAATCCTCCGCCTCCCCCAAAACACACCTAAGGACTTTAAATTTATTGGGAGTTTCATATATACACTGAAGGAAAACTAGCCCCACGCTTTTGAAAACTTAACTGCACAGAGCACTTTAAAACATCATTCAAACAAATAACTTTTTACAACATTGGAGCGAGTAAGAATGTGGGGACAGGCACAAGGACTGGTTTGTAGATTGGGTTAACACCAATGCTTCCTCCGGTGTAAAAGGCTTTGATCTTAAGGTTCATGCCCTTGGCATGCAGCTGTGACCCACAGTTCACATCTCCTGGAAGGTGTGACAAAGGTAGCATGGGAATTGGGTCTGCATTCAATTTTTACATTTCCATTTAACGGTTTATGATTTTATATAATATTTCAGTTGTATGAAAAGTATGTACCAATTTGAGTGATAACAGATTTTCTTGTGGTTTGACTTGACATTGTTTGGGTGAACACAGCCTGGAATTAGGAGTTTTAATTAGAGCCGGATGAGCTCTGGAATGCATACCAGGCTTAGGGGTTTTCCCAAAAGATCTTAAGTGCCCAGAGCTGATTTGAACTGGGAACCCTTCTGACATTCTCCTGTTTACAAGGCATTGCAGTGACGTTGTAGCACTCATGCACAACCCAGTAACAAGAAATGCCTTTGGACTGCGTCTGCCTATGGAATGGCTGCCCAACTATTTGGGTTGGCTGGGGTTCTGCTGCTCTTCCAACAGAGGCTCCACCGCAGTTTCTTGCACATCCAGACTCTGAGCCTTGGTTAATTCATTTCATATGACAGCTCACCAAAGCCGGGGGCCTCAAAACATATTTAACATTTGCTGGTTGGAGCAAAACCTTTGGTTCTATTTGGTCAGTGAAGGGAGTCAAGGGGCTTGCCTTTATTGGTGTCTGTCCTCCTCAAGGTGATAGGTGTGTGTGTGATCTGAGGTCCATGTCTGCAAAACTTGGATCTGCTTATTGGATCCAGTGCTCTTCCTGTGTGGACGTTCATAAGTTTATCCTCTGGGTTTTCTTCCATGTTTCTTCATGAACTTTCCACTAGAGAGCTTTCATGCCCAAACAGACAGACAGGAGATTCGCACATTGGGTCTATAGTATTGGGAGTAGAAATGGGATATATAATAGAGAGAGCCCTATTGACTTTCTTCTAAAAATGCTAGAAATGGAGAATGACTTGATGACTGGCTGAGTCAGGGGATTGTGGGACATTGCTCAGCACCCTTTATCAGAGGAAAAGGAAGTGATAAGTTTCTGCCTGCCCAGGGCAGAAGCTCATGGTGTCATTTGGAATGGCCTCAAGTTGCTCTTGGATTTTTATTCCTATTAAATATAAAGAATATTGGCACACATAGGGGCTTCCTACATAAGAATGCTAAAGAAATAATAGGATAAGGATAGATTAGAAAGATCTATGTTGACAAGATTGTTTAGAATTGCATTTTGCTATTGGTTAGATCAAAGTGTAGATGGCAATTCTCTGGAAAAAAAATATTCCCATAGATTATGCAGTAAAGTGGCTATGAGTTTATGCTTTGAGTTCAGACAGTCTGAATTTGAATCCTGACTTCACATCCTCCTAACTGTATGTGACCTAACTCTCTCTAAACCTTAGTTTTCTTATCAGTAAAATTAGGATTTTTAATAGTACTTTCCTAATAAGACAGATGTGGGATTAAATGGGAAACTTAACGTAAAGTGCTCATGCTATGTGCCCCTAAATTATAGTTGTTATTATTATTACTCTTGTTATCTTGACTTGGAGATTGTTGTTGACCAGAGGCATTAATATTTGCTGTTAGCTCATTTTCTCTGTTACAGTTCCTGTTGGATTGATCCAAATAAGCAATTTTAATCTAGTTACACTGAAAATTAATACATTAACATAAGGTTCATGGTGTCCCGTTAGATGGTCAAAAACAAAAGTCAAGACATTAGAGCTAACACATCTCTATGTTCATAAAAATAGATCAATAAGTTCTTATTCAAATTACTGTTTTCTCCTGTATCAGTCTCTAGTCTAGGAGAACATCAAATCCTGCTATGGACTGAATGTCTGTCCCCTTCTAAACTCATGCTGAAACTTAATTGCCATTGTAACAGTATTAAGAAGTGGGGCCTTTAAGAAGTGAATAAGACCTGAGGGCTCTGCCCTCTTGAATGGATTAATGCTGTTACAGGGGGGTTGGGCTCCTAATAAATGGGTAAGTTTGGCCCCCATCTGCTCTCTGTCTCATGTACTTGCTTCCACCTACTGCCCTTCTGCCATGGAATGACCCTTGACAGATGCTGGTGTCATGCTCTTGAACTTCCCAGCCTCTAGAACTGTGAGAAATAATTTTTTTCCCTCATAAATTACCCAGTCTATATTCTGTTATAGCAGCAGAAAATGGACTAAAACCGACAGGTAAGCAAAGACATGAATTAAATTATCTGGAACAATCCATAGATCTCTTTATTTGAAACAATCCACGGGTTTCCTCCAGACTCTAAGAAAATTGCCCTCTTGATATCAACTCTGAATATAGTGCCTGCATTTAACTTGGGTTCTCTCCCATTGGCATGAGATTGAAAGTCTGTTGGCTGTCTGTATTCTGTTGTTAGATCCATTTTCTGAGAGACTATTTGGAAATAGATTTCTTGGGGAAACGTTGTATGTATAAAATGGTCAAACAGTGGAACAAGCTGGATTTCACTGTGATTTCTCTAGAATTTTAAGTCTCCAGCCCTCATCTGAACTCTAGACCATTCAGCTTCCTACTTGACATCTCCACTTGGATATAAAAATGGCACCTCAAAAGGGACAGAGCTACTGTCCCTTTTGTCCATTTTGAATGGCACCTCAAAAGGGAGGACTCCTAATCCTCCCATTTCAAACCTTATTTCCCACAGCCTCCCCTACTCAGCTGATGCCAACTCATCTCTCTGATTGCTTGGGCTGAAAATCTTGGTGTATCCTTGACTCCTCTCTTTCTCTCATCACCCTTATCCAAGCCATGAACAAAATTTGTTGGCTCTACCTTCAAAATAAACCCAGAATCTGTCCTGACATCTTCTCATTACCTTCACTGGTCTGAGCCACTACCATCTCTTGAACTGAATTTAATGATTAGGCCAAGTTTTCAATATGCAAAAAGATCTGGAGCTGACTTTAAAGGTGCAGCCTAGCGAAAACAAAAATGCTCAGATTCAGAATGTAATAAAACCTTTCTTTCTTTTCAAGGGGAGACAGCAGAGAAGAGAAAAGACAACTTAGCGATCTGGGAGAATGGTAGCCTCCTTTAGAAATGGCCATGAGTCTTTTTAAGAACTGACATGCCTAATACTCAACTCAGAAGTTCCCGGAATTGCTGCAATGTATATGTCCTCCCTTCACTCCAAAACTTTGACTACTTCTGCTTTGTACACAATGACCTTATGAAAATGTTTTGGTTTGGTTGTTGTCTTCATGACTAAGCTGTTAATGAGGACAGGTAAAAAGGGTTGAGTTCCAAATCTAGGTCAGCTCCACATAGGATAGGGACAACAGGTGTACAGGAACAAGACAATCCATAGCCTGGATCAGGTTATCAGAAGCTGGAGATGTCTGTGGCAATATTTGGAATCCTTTACAAATTAGACTTTGCCTAGGGCGTGGAAAGCAGAAGGAGACTTGAGTCAATGTTTCCTACCAAATAAGTGGAATAGTAGCCCTTGTTAACACCTGAGCTACTGAATCTGTTTTTCTAATATGTGAATAAAATCATGACTGAAAATGACACCTCATCCTCATAGAAAACAAACAAGACAAAAACATTTTCCTCCAAGCACCTCGCCTCTAACATCAGACCTTGACCTCCTCAATTCCATTGATCTTCACTTCAATTCCACATTAATTAATCAACCATTCTTATGGTCATACCTGGACCTTAGTAATACCAGTGACTGCTTCATCTCTGCCTCTTGTTGCTGTCTATCAGAAATTCCACGTTCTGGAGGACGCAGAATGGGATCAAGAACATCAAGAGGCACTGATCTACCAGCGCGGTCTCCCTGCTCTGGTCCACCATGTCACCTGCTTTTCTGTCACCAGGTTTGACTCTCTGTTCTCTATCATTCTTCTCCTATAGTGATATTACAAATTGAAATCCTGGTCTCAACCAGGCTTCTGGATCATGTACATCCATTGCAGCAATGGCACACACATTATGATCTCTAATTTCCATCAGCTCTCCGTGTTGCCCGGTCATCCACCCAGGTGTCTCCCTCATCAACTTTCTCCACAGCCGCTATTTAAAACCAGCTCCACTCTCCTCAAATTACCTAACCCACCACTTCAGTTCCCTCACTCTCAAGCATATGTCTTTGCCTCCTACTTGGTGGGGAAAATAGAAATCACGAAAAGGGAAGTGGCCCAACTCACTGCCACCACACGCACAGATTCCCGCTGCAAGTGCACCCGTCCTTTCCTCCTCCCATCTGTCATGTGGAAGAGGTGTCTCCTCCTGCCCAAGCTCATCTCCTTGCCCTCGTGCTCTGCATCCTCCTGCCTCCCTCTCCACCTCCTCTGGAAGCTGACTGCGCCATTAGCCCCCCTCTTTCCGGTATTTTCACTGCCTCTTTCACCCTCCTTCCTGCTCTTGCCAATTAACATTTAAACATATCTGCTATCTCAGAACAGAAACATAACAAACAATGGAAAACCACCAAGACCTCCTTTACCTCCCCTTCCAGCTAGCATCCTCACTCTCCAGCTAGCACTTTCCAGCTAACATCCTCACTCTCCTTCTCAGCCAAACTTTTCCAAGGTGACCTCCACTTGCTGCCCCTATTTCCTCACTTCTTATTCAAGGTCATTCGTAATCGCTTTGCTATGCATCCAGGGGACACTTTTGGTTCTTGTCTTACATTACTTTTCAATAACACTTGTCCCATCAGTCATGCTCTTATGCTTAAACTATTCTCCTCTCTTGACTTTGTGAAAATAACACTTTCTTGATTGTTTGTATTTTCACCTCTTTAATATTTAATTGCTTCTTTCCAGGAGTCCCTTTCTTAACCCATTATGATATGATTCAGGACATCATGGTATGTCCTTCAACCTCGTTTTTTGTCTATACACCCTCCAAAGGAAATGTCATTCACTCTCATTATTTCATAAACTACTGCTCTCAAATCTGTGTCTTTAAGGACATATATACATAACAGACACACACACATACACACACACACTATATATATATATATTTTCCATGTCTCTGCTTTATGTTTTCCAAGATGTTCAAAGCCATTGTGTCCCAAATGAGCTCTCATTTCCCCCCATAAGCAGATTTCTTCTCTCCTCCTTAAATCCTGTTGTCCAAGCCAGACATTTAGACATCATCACTCTGCCCTCTTCCCCAGGCATCACAGCCAAAAAGTCACAAACTCCTGTTGTTTTTATTTGTCAATTATCTCTTGAATCCACCCATTTCTCTTCATCTCCAGGGATATCATTTTAGTTGCAACCACCATTCTCTCTCCCTGAACGACTGCCTAACTCATCTTCCAGCCCTGTTCCCATCCACTCTCAAACCAGAGTAACTTCTAAAGGGCCAATAGGACCCACTGATTCTCCAGCTCAAAATATTTTAATGGCTCCTCAGTGTCAAATTTTATTCCCCAGAAAGGTTCACAGAGGTCTTCAGCAGGCTCCAGTTGATATTGTCCCCTTCTGCTCATCTTTAGCTTCTATTCTTTTTTCTGTGACTATATATTACTTGTGCTACTTTAAAAGTTCTAGCAAGTGGATTGGCCAGAAGGAGATGCAGAGGAGATAAGGAGTCATCAGAGAGGAAGGGGAGGACCAGGAGGCCATGAAATCACAGAAACCACTGAAGGGCGACACTTTAAGGAAACGGGGATGTCAATATTATAGTATGCCTCGGGGAGGTTAAATTCCTTGAAAGATGAAAACAGTCCCTTGGAGTCTGACATTTGAAAATCCTAGGGATCACTGATAGGGAAGTCTCTGAAGTTTCTAAGGCAAAAGTCAGAAGACAGTGAGCTGAAGAGCTAGGAGCAGCTGGGGTAAGGAGGCTCCTGAGATAATGCTACTTCCCTGATAGGATGATTTCCGCAGTGGGTGTGATCAATTGATAGGGAGTTAGGAGATGAGCAAGTAGGTAAAAGAAGATTAAGACTAAACATGCAGAAGTGAGAGGGAATAGTCAGTGTCAGAACTTCCAGCTTCTGGAGAAGTCAAAATGAGATCACCATTACAGAGGATGGGAAAGGCGGGGAGAAGGAATATTCAAAGACCAGAAGGAAGATGATTAGACTGAAGGTAACTACAGGTAAGTCTGTAGGTGTGGGACAGGAAGTTGAGGTATGTTCTGGCTTTTACTTCATTTTTTTAAATATCAAAGGCAAGTCCATCTGAGTAATATCCCTACTTAATGCAGACATACGGTTATGTTCATAATTTAACATGGAAATATTTTTAAAGCAATAAAAGATACGCATCATTTATTAGAAAACAATTACCTTGATTATATAAAGAAGCTTTCCATGAAATAATTTTGTTTCGGTTTATAACTTTACTCTAGGAAATGCTAAGAATTTGTGTAATCTGATGCAAAACTGTCAAATCTTACCAAGTAAGAAAAATTCCAGATTGTTTAATATAAGAAAAAAGCCAAACCGAGAATTATCTAAATTATACCCATATTAAAAATGAATAATTAGTTCCACAGTATTCCTTAACATTAGAAAAAGTATAAGTTCTTAATGTTATGTTTGCCTTTATATTTATCTGTCTTCCAAAATGGGCATATTATTAGAAGAAATTCGAAACCAAAGACAAGCCAATATTTAAAATACATGATTGGATACAGAATTCATCCCTTATGTGGATAAAATTAGAATAGATATTATCCAGAAGAGATGAAGCCAAAGAATTAAAAAGGAAAAAAAAAGAAACAAAATCCTTTTGTTAAGCCATTTTCCTAATTTTATTTTGATTTTGGTTCAGCTTTCAAAAGCAGTTTAATACAGAAAAAATAAAGTACAAGGCTGGAGAGAAGAGCAGAATTTTTCTTCTTCGATGTCAAATAAATAGCTTTCCCTGCTCCTACTAAATCGGAACTAAACTCATAAAGATGAAAATAAATGACTAATTTCTTGGGAAATAACCTTAAGTGAAAGATTCTTTTGGTCCAATAATTGCTTTTTTCAAACTCCCATTGACTTAACCTCATTCTCAAGGCCTCCTTGGCCTTTCCTTCCATTCACCCTGTTGATATCAAGAGTATCTTAAGAGTCTGTCTTGTCATTTGCTACCAATTTGAGGAATGTTTTCCTTGTCTCATATAATTTTTTGGAAGGCATATGTCAAATGTGGTTGTTATTTCTTTTTTATAACTTATTTCTAACAGAACTTGTCTAAGACCTTTAAAAATGAAACCTAAAAATATTATCGTAAAATTTCACAAAGCAATGTTTCTACCCACTCTGAAAAAGTCCCCTAGTAATCCCCTAACATTTTACTAAGCAACTGGATATTAATTTTAGTCTTTTTGGTAAAATGATATAAAATGATGCTTTTCAATTTCATCTATATAAGAACTTCACATTTCAGTGAAAGAAACGGAATGAGTTTTAGAACAGAATAATACTTCTTCCTCTCTGGCAAAGACTGTGTTCATTTCAGAGCCCATCTTACACGATTTTTGCCAACTTAGGTTTTCAGAGCTTCAGGACTGGCCCTAAGCAAGGTATTCAGGCAGTAATTAAAAAAAAAAAAAATGTAAGCAGTGGAACCCATTTCTTTTTTCCCCCAGACAAAACTTAATTCTTCTATGAAATCCACATATATGTGAACATACATATGTAAGATAAAATGGAACACCTGAACAGAAAGTAGGGCACAGGTGGTGGAACTTTGCTGTTCCTTCTTGTTCCCCATAGAGATCCTTGAAGTACCTTCTCGAACTCCACGATACTCTAAAAACTGTTCATCTTCATAATAGGAGCGGAGCCTAGTCCTTGGTCTCCTCACCTCCTGGTTTCCTGGAATGTCTTTCTCATCACATAACACCTCCCCTTGCTGCTCACTCCTACCTGGTGACGGTAGCCTCCTCATGTCCCATTCATTCCGCACGGATCTGCTCAATCTGCACTTACTCTTCTAACAATTGCCTCAAACCACTGCACCATAGTCCCTGAAGCTCTCATTCTCTCATTCTGAGAGTCTCAACTCGATATTTGGAAGAACACAGTTTAAACACATTCCTACCGAGTTTTAAGTGGCTGATAGATAGCCTTGCTTAATATTCCCAGATTTAAAATGTATGTTTACAAATTTTAGAGAAGATAGTTTTTCAGCCAAATCTTTAATTTAGGAAATTTCAAATTATGTGGCAATATCATATGTGCATTTCAGGCAGCCTAGTGAAATAGTTCTATTTAGGAAGGTCTTTGGGGGCCCCCTAAAATGATACATGAAGAGCATAGTTTTATGTTATACTGACTCGTCTGAATATTCTCCCTGGAGCATTGGAGTGGATTGTATCTCTAAGCCTTTTCCAGGACCAACCCAGAGTTCCTGATGGAGATTTAATAAGGTCATTCCTTCAATATTGATCTTACTTTAATATCAATTTGGATCTGGGGCACTGAAATGGGTTATTCATGTCAGTACTTATTTTGTGTTAATATAGCTGTCTTCAGTACACAGTGTCTTCTTATACTTCTGGCAAGATTCTTTAAATAATTTTTTTTCTCTAGTACATCTTTTGGATAAGTTGGGCAGGTGGACAGGTCCTTTTTCCTTTGTTCTATCAGGTAAAGATGTTGCTGATCAGCTGTGATGTGATGTTAAAGGCACCACGAGAAAAACACAGTCTAGCCCTGGAGGAGTGGATGGGGGAGGGAAGAGGCATGAGGAGGGATCTGGAGGCCAGTGGCCCGGGGACAGTGCTCCCAGAAGTCCATCTGCCTTTTGCTTGGATGCATCTTTACCTCTGCACATAATGCTACCTCTGCCTGCAACACTGATGGACTCTGGTCTATCAGAACAATTCCTTGTTCTTTTTTGATACTAATTCAAATGCTCCATGAATTGGAGGTAACATTTATAAAATATTGAATCTGTACATTTTTTCATCATCACCAAAAATGACATTCCCCTGCCCAAATCCACCATTATAGACCCAGGAAAGGCAGAGGGGCTAGAGAACCTTCAAGAAGAGGATAATAGGAACAATAGCTAACACTTCCACAGCGAGTGCTTACCATGTATCAGGCACTACTCAAAGTGCCTATAAGATACTGATTCATTTGAAGTTCTCAGCAAACCTAGCTAAATTTTATTATTAACATTCCAATGTATAGATGAGGAAACCGCAGCATAGAAAGATTAAGCATCTTGCCCAAAGTTGCAGACCTTGGCAAAGTCAGGATTTGAACTCAAGCCCTAGATTCCATGCCCTTATCTGCCATGCAGATGGTCTCCCTTGGCGTAGGTGCCCACACAGAAGCAGCTGGCCTGGCCTGGTTCTTGGATGCCTGGTGTTGGCATTTTCTGAGGCATAGCTGGTCCTCTCTGGCCCTTCGACCATCATGCTCATACTCTGTAACCCCAGCCGTGTGCCTTTATGTTTGCAGTTGTTCCACTCAATGGTGCCTGTTTGTTTCTGCAAACCTTCCCTGTGGGTCCATGGGTATATGTGGCTCCCCTCTCCCCTGCATGCCATATGCAGTCTGTGAGGGCACCAGGACCTACCTGAGGGTCACCCTTCGGTGTCTGCCTTGACCCACAGTGCATCATTGCTCTTGCACCATATTGGACTCACAGTCAAGCACATTCGGGGCTTTCCTTGAAGGCTGGACCACATACTTTCATCTTTGTATCTTCAGGGGTAACACAGAGATAACTCAATAAACACTATTTTGAAGTTCAGATGCTTGGCGTATTTCAGCTGCAGCAACAAATGAGGCCGAGAAGATTTAAAAACCACTCCTCGGAACCTTTCACTGAATTTCAACTCAGAATCCTTAAAAAACATCCTTGAATAATTCTCTGGTACACGATGAAATTTATGAGTCACTCTTTTGCCTGGACACAACGTCTCTGGGTCTCTCTGGTTTGATGTTTCTCACACCTTACTTGTACACAGACTTGATTTTATCATGCATGCCCTCTTTCAAATATCTTTAGCTTCTTCAGTAAGATTATTCCTAGTGCCGACCCTAGAAGCATGCTGTCGAGGAATATGTCACATGCTGCTAGCTGACTACTTTCTCTCTTGTCCCTTGTATCACAGCCAGGTTCTCTAATTATCCACAAGCTCAACTTTCCCCCCACCCATGTTGTTCACACACACACACACACACACAGACACACACACACACACACACACACACATTTCTTTTCAATTACTTTGGTATAGAACTTTGTCAAAAACATCCTGGAAATCTACATAATGATCTGGTGGGCTCCTTTTGGTGTTACTGGTTAGCACATTTCATGAATTACCAGAGCACACGTGACCAGGAATGCTATTTTTCTCCTTAAACGTTATTGCTCAACACATATGGCAAAAGGACTTAATGTTGCATTTCAGCAGGACACACTCACAATGGGCATCCTATTTACCATGGTCCCATGGTATACTAAAGCTCTCGTGGGTTAGAACTAAACATCTCTTTTTCGGCATATCAATTTACTCTGACATAAGCAGCTACTGAGAAAATTATCCTACTTATCATGAAAGGAATAAGTAATAGGAATAATTTTTTCAAATTATTTCAGTAAAGTCGAAGGGTATAAGAGGAAAGCATCAGTGCAATATGGCTTTTCCAACTTGGCAGGGGCAGGTGGAATCTGTGATGAAATTGTTACCTTAACAGATTGGCTTTCTCCCTTGCCTGGCCGTGCTTTTTGAAGTTTTTCATATACCACAAAATACATACTAAAGGGTAGTTCAATTTACTCTGAACCCCAGCTATATGGCCATGACATATTTAGAGGTGACTCTGGGGTGCATTCGCAAATATGGTGCATGCTTTCTAAATTTACAGTCTGATTTACTGCTGCCAGTTATGACTGCCAAATGCTTCTCACAGTGTGGCCAGTTTGTGGTGTCCCTAAAAATCATCAGCAATTTGAAAACATTAGCACCCGGCAATAGTCATACTTCGCAATGATTGCCTGTATTTATCACCTTACTTTTCCAGGGTACAAACTGAAAAAGAAAAATCAAGGAGGAAAATTAAACTTCTCTAGCAGCAGGGAAAATACAGCATTGGAAATAAAATGCATTGTAGGAACTCAGCCCCTCCCTGTATTCTTTAAAAATTAAAATAAACAATTTAAAATCTGTGGCTTATGTGGCTACATAGAAGAAAAATATTGTAAGTATGTATCTCTCCTCAAATACTTTTTATTTTGTCTTCACATTTGAAGAGTATTTTGATATTAGGATATTACGGTTATGTGTGGGACAAAAAATTGGGGAGAATAGTTCATTGCTTCATTCAACAAATATCTATGTTCTGCTCCGTGGCAGGCACTGAACTAGTTCCTGGAAATGCAGGAGTAGACAAGAAAGGCTTGACTTCCACAGGGGTCTTGCAGTTTACCGAGATGCACAATTATGTTGTTACAATTGGGAAGAAGAGACGTGCAAGTCCTGGGCGACTACAGACAGCAAGGTAAAGGTAGACCTCTCTGAAGAACAAGAGCGAATCTGAGACCTGGAAGATGGTTATGAACAAAGCACTGTGTAACATGCGGATTGGGAGAACATTCCAAGCTGAGAAAGCACAGTGGTGAAGGTTCCACATGGAGCCACCTTACAGGGATTTGCAGTGTGTGCAGCACCAAGGTGCTGGCCAGAAGGTGAGTGACATCCAGACCCTGCTCTGCTCTCCAGCTTGGACATCCCAGCGTGTCACTGACAACCCACCAAAGGACACAAAAGTAGCAGATGATTGCCAAGACAAGTCCTATGAATGCATTGATTTGAGTCCAGGATAACTGTTTTAACCTAAAAACTCTAAAATGTAGTGATTGAAATAATCTAGAAGGTTGTTTTCCCTGGCGTAACATTATACGTGCATGTGGTCTAGGGCTGGTAGCATCGCTCTGCCACTTTCATTGTGTTGGCCAATCTCAATGAGTCCAAAGCTGCTCCAAAGGCGCTATCTCTTGGCCTTCTGGAATAGAGATAGAACCCGTGACGCCACAGGCATCCCTTACATAGGGTAAGAAACACAAACAGCACGCATCACTTCTCACTTCCCATTGGTGATAACCTAATCATCACACGGCCACACCAAGACTCAAGGGAAGCTGAGAAGCATCTTCTCTGGCTGGCTGCCATGTGCTATCATCAAAGGAGAGAATGAAGGTTGGTGGACATCCAGGGGACTGTGCTATTAGGAAGGATGGGGGCAAGAGTGAGATAACGATGGAGAGGCAGGCAGGGGGCAGATCATGAAAGGGCTTGTTTAAAGCAAAAGGAAGCCATGCTAGTGTTTTCAAAAGAGCAGTGACAGATTTATGGGTATATGCTTGCAGAAAAGGCTATTACAGAGAAGGCTTGATTAGGGTAGATACAAGCTGAGGTTTCTTAATGATTCTCTCATTTAATTCTCAGATATCCTTGTTTACCGACAGCCCAAATTCTGCATGCAGAAGACACCTATCTAAGTCATAGAGTCTCCAAAGAAATTGCCTGAAAGCTCCAATTTTAATGGAAAGTTTTTCTGTAGTTGTGGATGGAAACCTGAGCTATCCTATATTGTGCAGCTTTACACTGTCAGTGACCTTGTGATGTGGCTCTGAGTTTTCACAAGGTCACCCAGGCCTGACAGAACACACAACCTAAGGTGCAGGGGTTGCTGCACAGCACATCTGTACTTGTAGACATCGTGTGGCCCTGTGTCCTGGCCGAACCACAGAGAACAAAACCACTCTCAAGGCTGGCACAGTCCCACCAGCAGGCCCTTGGAAGAGCATCAGATCCTGCCACGGACACGGGACCCATCCACATGGCTTCTTGGCCCTGAGGAGATGGGCTGCTGAAGCCAGCACCTCCAATTCTGTCTATAGTGGAAAACAGAGAGGCCGAGGACTGAATACCTGCTGTCTGAGTTGGTTCAATGTACAGGAACAGGACTTTAATCCAGGGAGGTGAGATGTGAGAAGGAGCAACTTAGAAAGTCACCCATTTCACACCTGTAGCCTGAACTTGACAATTCCACTCCTATAACAACAACAACAGCTGCAGCAACATTCAGATGCACCCACTGCGAGGCAGGTGTGTTCTCTCTCTCTCTGTACAGTTGATTTCTGAACAATGTGAGGGTTAGGGCACCATGCCCTCATACAGTCAAAAACCCACATTATCAATTTGCCCCCAATCTTAATGACTAATAGCCTACTGTTGCTCAGAAGCCTTAACAATAACATAAACAGTCGATTAACACCTAGTTTGTATATCATGTGTATTATATACTGTATTCTTAAAATAAGAGAAGTTTAACAGAGAACAAAATGTTATGAAGAAAGTCATAAGGAAGAAACAGCCTGTCCAACATGGCGAAACCCTGTCTCTACTAAAAATACAAAAATTAGCTGGGCATGGTGGCAGGCACCGGTAATCCCAGCTACCTCGGGAGGCTGAGGCAGGAGAATCACTTGAACCCAGGAGGCAGGGGTGGCAGTGAGCTGAGACTGCACCACTGCACTCCAGACTGGGTGACAAGAGTGAAAATCCCACCAAAAAAAAAAAAAAAGGAAAAGAAAATCATAAGGAAGAGAAACTACATTTACTATACATTAAGTGGAAGTGGACCATCATACAGGTCTTCATCCTTGTCATCATCCCGTTGAGCAGCCTGAAGAAGAGGAGGAGGAAGAGGGGTTGTTCTTGCTGTCTCAGGGGTGGCAGAGTCAGAAGGAAATCTGCATAAAATTGGATCTATGCACTTCAAACTCACGCTGTTCAAGGGTCAACTGTATATATATTCAGTACATATACACAGTTGGATACATATGCATGTATATGTGTGTGTATACGGAAAGGCATTTCATCTTTCCTGTAACTCTTTGAGGAAAATATTATCATCCTTATAGAACTGATAAGGACACAGAGCCCAGGGGTGCTGGATGACCTGGCAGCAGAACTTGGGGCCAGAATCCAAACCCAGATCTGCTAACACCAAACACACACTCATTTCCCTGCATCCTGTCTTTTTTGCATCATTAAATAAAAAAGATTTATCAGTTTTCTAAACTTGATCAATGAGAGAGTTTGGGGACAACTTTCTAAATTATACTAATATGTAAACATATATCTATACCATCTAAAATGATTTTTTGCAAAACCCATCTAAATTTGCAAACAAGTCATTGGTATATGCTATAAAGGGTATATTAGAAACCTCTGATGTTCTTATTCTTGAAAAATGGCCTGTGGCAGCTTTAGGGCCTATGAGCTGCAGGGTTCTTCCCTTTATGGTTCACTCTCAAATCATTAGTTTTATGGTAGGACATAATTTCTTTTAGGATTTCAAGGAATACGAAAAATACAGTCAAGCCATATTAGTGGTTTTGACTTAATTAATTATAATAATTACTATCAATTGATTAATAATGTTGGTTAATAATCAATTGTTAATTTAATTGAATAATTATCAGAGCAAAAACTTGAAATGGTGTTGAAACACAGAGGACTGATTTCATAAACATCAAACCTAAAGAGTATAGCTCAGCAGTTCACGACTAAGCCTCAAAGATATAAATCAAGATTTTCCCTGGCTTTGCAGGGAATGTCGCTTAAGTCAGGCTCTTGAGTTGCCTTTCCAGATGCTAAACTGCCCACTGTGAGGATTTCTGGGACTCGTAGGAGTGTAACCAAAGACAAATTTTGATGCAAGAAAGGTCATATTCATCCTGAGGGAAAATTTGTTGTCCACACAATTCCACTGTAAAAGACACCAGCATCTCTGCTGCCTCTCTGGGTCACAGTGAGGATGCTCCCATCCCTGTCTGTGCTGCCCTGTGACCACATGGTCTCATGCTGGTCACTCAGAGTGAGACCTATCGTGGGGGCCATCCTGGCCACACATCTTAGATGAGTGTTTCTATACTTCTTTGATAAAGACAGTTAATTCCCAAGGAGGTTTTTGTTTTTACTTCTCTGCATGCAAAATGGAATGAATGAAAATATCAGGTTGACATTCTGGCAAGTCGTTTCCTAGGCAAGTGATTATCTAAGAAAAAATACCTCAGAAATTTATTTTCACAGAAATTTGATCAGGTTTCCACAATCAGAAAATCATGGGTCTAGAGAAAATATCAGCGTTTTCAGTCATTAGTGTGTATATTTTATGTTCTTATAATAAGCAGAGGTATAAATACAGACTAAGGCATCAAACTGAACGATGGTTTTCACTGCTGTAAATGGAATATTAGGGTGCTTTTCTAATTCCCTCTCTCTGCCAGGATTTAAAATTTAAACGTGGGTCATAAAGAATGATAAAATAAACTTTACAAATATTTCTCTTACTTTTGCTCGTGGGTAAACAAAGACGTAGAGAATCAAGTGCTTTTTCCCACAAGTGTATTGTAAACGAACACAGCATCCACAAGCCCTGACTTGTCAACCATAAGGATAAGCCATTGTGCTCCATCACTCCTGAAGACAATAGTTGTTCTGATTGAAATCTGCATAAGGTGTAATTAATTTAATTTTTAATGTAACTTTTTTTTTTTAGCTCCTGTACTTTTATTTCCGAAGACATTTCAAAGAGGGACCTCTTACCCCACGGCGATGGATTGGGAAACACAGAGAACAAAGCTCCTAAGAATCTAAGATTTTTGTATTTTTTTAAATAACAAAAATGGATTAATCCTGAAGAAACTGAAAAAAAAGGAGTCTTAGAAGGGAATATTAATGCATGCATATTTTTGGTACATTAAAAACTCCAACGTACTAATTCAAGCACTGTTTACTTTTTGTATTTAACAGGATTGCCATTTTCAAGGGAAAAACAGAAGATATTTTCTGAGTGCCAAAAACTACTTACTTATGAAGTCTGAAATACCATTATTAGTAGTAGTAATTCTTACATTTAGCATCTGTGAATAACTTCTTATACGAGAACACTATTTTGGGTCAGCTGAAGGCTAAAAATAATGAGTTGGCTTTCTGCCATTGTGTATTGAGTCAAATAGCTGCCAATTTATATAATGGATTTTTTTCGTTCCTGTGATAAATTTCAGAAAAGGAGAACAAATAGTTGTTGGTGTTTCATAATTTCCAATGGAAAGAATATACTTCTCACAAGTTTAAAGACTGACTGCACTCTAAGTAACCAAACAATTATAAGAAGCTGCCGGTGTATTTCTGTGGTTTAGCAAAAGGGCCAAGTCGGAAGGAAAAGACATTCCCAGCATTTTCTAAAGCTAGATAAATACAGAAACGAAATATAGATGAAAGATGGAACTGCTCTCTATAGCATCTGCCAGATTCCTCGACTTTTTGGCACACTGATTGAATTTGGCAAAGGTACCCAGTAGCAATATTTTCCATTAAAAGGAGCAGCATATACTTTATTTTACCACACTGTTTGTGTATTTTTGACCCTTCAAAACCCTCTTTTTTAGAAGGCAATGATTTCTACAGAGTTGGCTGCAATTACATTTATTTGAAACGGATCATTCATCAACAAAAAAAGCTGCGGGGCACAGCTACTGTTGAACAGATCCAACCGACCTACAGGTCGGCAGGAAAGCGTCTTTCTTTGAAACCAAAAGATGCTTTAACGTGTGCCAGCATCATCTTATGCCAATCTAATGCTTTTGATATCCAAACCTATTTAAATTTGGAGGAATCCTGGACTGTTCAATTTAGGCAAGATAAGCTACCCAGCTCTGTCGTTTTCTTCTATTTGTGATCAGAAAAACTGTAACGTAGTCCAACATTCCTAATTTTGGTAACATGATGATGTTAAGAAAAGGAATAACTCTCCCGTCCAAAATCAAATTTTTGTGGAATCCAATACTTCTTAACCCTGAATTTTTTTCTGAGCTGGCAGTGATTCTATAGTAAACTTCTGAGGATATATAAGTTACAATCTCTAAAAATATGACACGCGGCAGCAAGTATGAAGGCAATGGTTTCTGGCTTCATTCAGGAAAGAGAGGCTCACACCTGATAAGCTTTTTATGTAACTCAGAGGGAAATGACTTTTTGTTTTCAGATTTTATTGGTTTCTTCTAAACCAAACAAAAGCAAAAGATGAGGGGTGTTCACCTGTTGCTATGAAGTTTTTGAGTGCAACATTATGGTCAGATATTTCATTTTTAAACAGCCCCAAATTGAGGCAGACTGTATAGCTGACAGTGACTTGGAAATATTATTGTTACTAATGTTATTTGCCATCTAGTGCACTCTTTCTTAATCATTAAGTAGCAGCTAATTTAAAGCAGTGGAAGAGTATTAGCTTCATGTGAGCGCCAGAAAAACGCTGTGGTTTCAACATAAAGTTGGGAGCCAACAGCGACAGATACAAAATATCAAGATGTATAATTTGCCAAGTTTAAAATCCCCAAACCAACATGGGAATGCTTCACAGGTTTATATGTGCATAAAGTGAAGACTGTTTCACACAGATTTAAAATGGTGAAGGAGTGTATCTTTTCTTAAACTTAGGTTGACAATATAATAGTACACTTCATAATCACAAAGTATTTGACAAAAAAGAGCCAACTGTTATTCTGTTTAAATTTCAGGATGCTAAATCCATACCAGCAGTTGGCAGTAGCTGAGTCTGGAATATTTTCAAAAAAATTATAAATAATTACCTTTCACATTTATAATTTACATCGATTTAACTCACAAAGCTTGCCTTATGAAAGAGTTCTTTAATAAAAATAAAACAATAATAATACATAAAACTAGCCAAAGCTGTCAGCAAGAATTTGTCATTTTCACAAATGAGGTAGAACATTCTACAAGTTAAATATTGGGTAAAATGCCCTCTGTACATTTTTTTGTATTTCTATTGATCTATTTGTACATATTTATGTACATCTTTAAAACAACTGCAATAACAACCTCATAATAAAAGCATATATTTGACTGTAAAACAGCCTAAATAACAGTGTGACAAAAGATAGTGAATATCAACTGACCTAAGAATTTCTCATGTCAGTTGGTTCAGAAATTTAAATTCTGATTTGTCACTTTTGTGCACATCTTTTGGAGTGCCTTCCCAGCATATCATGAACGCCCTTGACTGCCTTTGTGTTCCACCTCCAATGGCAAGTCTTGGAAGCCATCTTGTAAAGTATCATATGGTTCATTGTCCACCACTGATTGGACAAGGGGTGGATACTTTTCCTAAACTGGGCCAATCAGCTTCCCTTGTCTGAGATTTTTGAACTGAAAATGGGGGTGGAGAAAATATATGGCCTCCTTGGGTGGCTGGATACCTAGATCCAGGAGAAGCAGTAAATAAAACAGTGGCAAAAGAGAGGAAGCCAACTGGCACAGAAAGAATAAAAGGAAACAAATAAGAAAAGCGGAGAGATGACAGATGGAAAAAAGATGCTAAAGGCTTTGGAGCTCAGCGCCTTCTTAGGGCTCTGCTGCTTTCCTGCCCATGGGAATTCTCTTTGGTGCATAAGTTTGAGTTACATTGCTCAAATATGAGTTATGAAGTAATTTATTGATTTATAGCAGATCCTGCATTGCATCTGTAGGACTTTGGGTGCATCACTTAGACTGTTGAGCTAAAGCTTCCCAATCTTTAAAATGGGAGAGTAATGCCTGCACCATGGCGGTACAGTGAAGATTAAATGAAATAAGGAATAAAGCACATAGGCGACGGGTGAATGCTCAGTAATTGATTGTTATTCTTTTTAAAATAGATCAACCTGAAATACACGTTTTGTAACATATATATGAGCTATTTATATTGACTATTTGCTAGTGTAATTATTAAGCCTAATATTCTAATATTGGATAATTATTCACTTAATGGGTACGCCAAGTTATCTAATGAAATTTAAAATAAAAATGGGCTTGCTAGCAACTGTTATTACTATGATTATTTCCCTCTTTGTGGTAGAAAAAAGGTTTGTGAATGGATTCTTAACTCTTCCTGTTCCCTTAATCTCCCATCCAATCTGTAACTAAGCCTTGTCTAGGCCACCATTTCTCATGTGCTTGCAGCTCACCAGCCTCGTAGACAAATCAGCTTCCAGTTTTTTTCTTTCCTTTCTTTTTTCTTTTTTTTTTTCTCAGAGTCTTGCTCTGTCACCCAGACTGGAGTGCAGTGGTGCGATCTCAGCTCACTGCAACTTCCGCCTCCCAGGTTCAAGCAATTCTCCTGCTTCGGCCACCTGAGTAGCTGGGAGTACAGGTGCCCACCACCATGCTCGGCTAATTTTTGTATTTTTAGTAAAAACGGGGTTTCACCATGTTGGCCAGGCTGGTCTTGAAATCCTGACCTCAGGTGATCTGCCTGCCTCGGCCTCCCAAACTGCTGGGATTACAGGCATAAGCCACCACCCCTGGCGGATCTGCTTCCAGTCTTTCTGATCCTGTCCCTACACACCTCCAAGAGTGATCATCTTTTTTTGTTTGTTTTTTATTTAGAGAAAGGATCTTGCTCTGTCATTCAGGCTGGAGTATGGTGGTGCATTCACAGCTCACTGCAGCCTCGACCACCCAGGCTAAAGTGATCCTCCCACCTGAGCCTCCTGAGTAGCTGGGACTACAGGTATGCACCATCATGCCCGGCTTATTTATTTTTATTTTTTTGTGGAGATAGGGTCTGTCTATGTTGCCCAGGCTAGTCCTCAGAAATTCTAGGCACATTCCTACCCTATGGCCGCTGAACAAACACTTTCCCTCTGGCTGCAAATTCTTCTCCTCACTTCATTCTCCTTAGTTAAGATGCATCTCTTCAAAGATGCCTTCTCTGACTTCCCTGTATAAAATGGGTTGTCCCTTCATTAGTCTTCATTTGACCCCCTTTGTTTCCTTTACAGCATTCAGCACACTTGGTAATTATTTTGTCCATTTACATGTTTTTGACCCGTCTCTTCTTAAATGGTTGAGAGGGTTATGTGAGCCTCGAGCTTGCCCTCTCCTCCTGAATTCTGGGGATGGTGAATAGAAGGACAGGTCCTGCCCATGTGGAGAATCTCTACACTGTGTCTTTATTTCATTCCTTTGAAAAAAAGGTGCCCTTGTGAAGAATGTCATTTTCTAGATAGACACTAAGCATACATGATCTTTCTTGATGAAACTTTTCAAGAGATTGTGCTTCCAATTAGCAATACATATTTTCCTCTGATTACAATAAATTAACAAGCAATATATGGGAAAGAAGTGGATAACTATTTTTCACAAATAGTTATCAATCTTCTACCATTTGAAAGATTAATTTGTTAAACAGAAAATTCAAAAACATATGAATGTTTTTAAGAAGATTTCTATAAAGCCATGGGCCATGTCCAGATCAACTAAAAGTAGAAGCCAAAAATAATTCCCCACAGTAAAATCTTTAAATTTAAATATACTGAAAGAAAAAGTCAAGTCAGATGATTGATTAAAATTCTGAACAACCAAAATATTTATCCAGGTTTTATATCTGAACTCTCATATGGCATGAAATCAATGGAGTAAAAATAATAATTTAATAATAATTACTAAAGCTAATTGTACATATACCCTTTGATCCAGCAGTTCTGCTCCTGGGCATATACTCAACATCAATCAGTGCTTATATGCACCAAAATACATGTCCAGAATGCTCATAGCAGCACTATTTTTAATAGACCCTTTTAATATGTAGAGGATCCTAAAACAAAAGATTCACGTTCAAATTATCCTTCATAAATTTCTCAAGATGTTGGATTAAGTGCTGTATGATTTGTAAACAATATCTGTGATTACATTTAAGGCCACATGTTATATATTCCCTAGAATAAACTAGAAACTTGAATCTAAAATAAATTAGAAAACCATATCTGGAACAAATTAGAAACTGGTGTCATAGTTTATTTTTTTAAAAAATAAGCTGAAGCTGTTTACTGTGGAGTGCAAAGTCTTAAAATAAAAACAGCCTATCTGCAACAAATCTGTGCATGAAAATCCTGAAGGTTTAGAAAAGATCGAGCTGAATCAATAGTAATGTACAAACCATTCCAGTGATCTATAAAAATATACAAAGCTTGAATACAATTGTAGCGGATGCTGTAGTGTGCCACCCAGCATAACTGGGTAAAAAAGCAACTGGCTGATGCAGAGTGGCTCTACATATTCCTGATTACCTGAGAGGTAACTGTAAAACTTAGCATTGAGGGCCGGGCATGGTGGCTCATGCCTGTAATCCCAGCACTTTGGAAAGCCAAGGCAGGTGGATCACTTGAGGTCAGGAGTTTGAGACCAGGCTGACCAACATGATGAAACACCACCTATACTAAAAATAGAAAAAAATTAGCTGGGTGTGGTGGCATGTGCCTGTAATCCCAGCTACTTGGGAGGCTGAGGCAGAAGAATCACTTGAACCTGGGAGGCAGAGATGCAATAAGCCAAGATCACACCATTGCACTCCTGCCTGGGTGACATAGCAATACTCTGTCTCAAAACAAAACAAAACAAAAAACTTAGCATTGAAAATTAGGAATATTGATAGCCTGAAGATGCAATATACATAAATATAAAGATTTGTTTTTTCAAAAAATCACAAAGAATCTGGTTTAAACTTGATATACTATAACTACTACTAGCAACAATGTTTAATTCTGCCCAACATGCTCACACCTGTAATCCCAGCACTTTGGGAGGCTGAGGTCGGAGGATCACTTGAGGCTGAGTTCAGGACTGACCTGGGCAACACAGCAAGATCCCATCTCTACAAACAACAAAAAAATTAGCCAGGTATGCTGACATGCACCTGCAGTCCAAGCTACTGGGGAGGCCGAGGCAGATAGACCATTTGACAGGAGTTAGAGGCTTCAGTGAGCTATGATCGTGCCACTGTACTCCAACCTGGACAACAGAGCAAGACCCTGTCTCAAACCAAAAAGAGTATAATTGGCATAAATTAAGAATACATACCAGCTGCAAGAGCAGCAAAGGAGGTTGGAAAATTGCTAACACTGAAAAGAGACATGGAGCCCTTGGGATGGATTTTCAAAAGAGGATGTGGGAGTTCTAACAGGAAGGGCAGACATCATTCCACCATGAAGCAAGCAAACTCTCTGCCAAGTCCCCTTCCTTTTTGTGCTCTAGGCTATAAAGCAGAGTTTCTCAACCAGGCTCATTCCTTCAGAAAAAACCGCAAGCATAGGAGTCCACACACATATGTGCATCGGGCACTTGAGCTTTACCTTCCAATGGTGGTTCAGAGAGCAGCCTCTAAATCCACATTTCTTGAGTTCTTTTCTTATGACCTGGGTGATTTGGGGAAAGTTATTTAATCTTTATGAAACTCAATTTCTTTATCTGTAATACTGAGATATTAACAGTTTCCAACTCAATAGGTTATGGAGAAGATTGAATAAAAGACTCTATGTGCTTTTAGAATAAATGTCTGGCACACAGGAAGCTGAAAAAACAAAAACGATATGACTTTCATTATTATCTAGCTTTTTTACTATACTTAGGCTTTTCTTTCTCGTTTCTTCTCACTTGTAGCTCTAAGAAGGGGAGGAAAATTTATTTGGCTAGTGATGGGGTGGTGGCAAAGGAGTTGGATTTGACTAAGCAGAAGCAAGGTGGATCCATTATAGTGAAGCAGAGCTTACTTGGATGAAGAAGACAAGTATTCTATTAGCCTCCTAGGCACATTCAATTTTTCCCAAGTGCTCCTGGATATTTTAGAAGTCAGCTGAATCAGCAAGGCAGGCCAACACTCAAATTCAGGAAATACAGAGAATGCCACAAAGATACTCCTCGAGAAGAGCAACTCCAAGACACATAATTGTCAGATTCACGAAAGTTGAAATGAAGGAAAAAATGTTAAGGGCAGCCAGAGAGAAAGGTCGGGTTACACACAAAGGGAAGCCCATCAGACTAACAGAGGATCTCCTGGCAGAAACTCTACAAGCCAGAAGAGAGTGGGGGCCAATATTCAACATTCTTAAAGAAAAGAATTTTCAACCCAGAATTTCATATCCAGCCAAACTAAGCTTCACAAGTGAAGGAGAAATAAAATCCTTTACAGACAAGCAAATGCAGAGAGATTTTGTCACCATTAGGCTGCCCTAAAAGAGCTCCTGAAGGAAGCACTAAACATGGAAAGGAACAACCGGTACCAGCTACTGCAAAAACATGCCAAAATGTAAAGACCATTGATGCTAGGAAGAAACGGCATCAACTAACAAGCTAAAGAACCAGCTAACATCACAATGACAGGATCAAATTCACACATAACAATATTAACCTCAAATGTAAATGGGCTAAATGCTCCAATTAAAAGACACAGACTGGCAAATTGGATAAAGAGTCAAGATCCATCAGTGTGCTATATTCAGGAGACCCATCTCACGTACAGAGACACACATAGGCTCAAAATAAAGGGATGGAGGAAGATCTACCAAGCAAATGGAAAACAAAAAAAGGCAGGGATTGCAATCCTAGTCTCTGATGAAACAGACTTTAAACCAACAAAGATCAAAAGAGACAAAGAAGGCCATTACATAATGGTAAAGGGATCAATTCAACAAGAAGAGCTAACTATCCTAAATATAGATGCACCCAATACAGGAGCACCCAGATTCACAAAGCAAGTCTTTAGAAACTTACAAAAAGACTTAGGCTCCCACACAATAATAATGGGAGACTTTAACACCCCACCATCAACATTAGACAGATCAACAAGACAGAAAGTTGACAAGGATATCCAGGAATTGAATTCAGCTCTGCACCAAGTGGACCTAATAGACATCTACAGAACTCTCCTCCCCAAATCAACAGAATATGCATTCTTCTCAGCACCACATCACACTTATTCCAAAATTGACCACATAGTTGGAAGTAAAGCACTCCTCAGCAAATGTAAAAGAACAGACATTATAACAAACTATCTCTCAGACCACAGTGCAATCAAACTAGAACTCAGGATTAAGAAACTCACTCAAAACCACTCAACTACATGGAAACTGAACAACCTGCTCCTGAATGACTACTGGGTGCATAACAAAATGAAGGCAGAAATAAAGATGTTCTTTGAAACCAGTGAGAACAAAGACACAACATACGGGAATCTCTGGGACACATTTAAAGCAGTGTGTAGAGGGAAATTTATAGCACTAAATGCCCACAAGAGAAAGTAGGAAAGATCTAAAATTGACACCCTAACATCACAATTGAAAGAACTAGAGAAGCAAGAGCAAACACATTCAAAAGCTAGCAGAAGGCAAGAAATAGATCAGAGCAGAACTGAAGGAAATAGAGACACAAAAAAACCCTTCAAAAAATCAATGAATCCAGGAGCTGGTTTTTTGAAAAGATCAACAAAATTGATAGACTGCTACCAAGACTAATAACAAAGAAGAAAAGACAGAAGAATCAAACAGATGCAATAAAAAATGACAAAGGGGATATCACCACTGATCCCACATAAACACAAACTACCATCAGAGAATACTATAAACACCTCTATGCAAATAAACTAGAAAATCTAGAAGAAACGAATAAATTCCTGGACACATACTAAACCAAGGAAGAAGTTGAATCCCTCAATAGACCAGTAACAGGCTCTGAAATTGAGGCAATAATTAATAGCCTACCAACCAAAAAAAGTCCAGGATCAGACGGATTCACAGCCAAATTTTACCAGAAGTATAAGGAGGAGCTGGTACCATTCCTTCTGAAACTATTCTAATCAATAGAAAAGGAGGGAATCCTCCCTAACTCATTTTATGAGGCCAGCATCATCCTGATACCAAAGCCTGGCAGAGACACAACAAAGAGAATTTTAGACCAATATCCCTGATGAATGTTGATGCAAAAATCCTCAATAAAATACTGACAAACCGAATCCAGCAGCACCTCAAAAAGCTTATCCACCGTGATCAAGTGGGCTTCATCCCTGGGATGCAAGGCTGGTTCAATATATGCAAATCAATAAACATAATCCAGCATATAAACAGAACCAAAGACAAAAACCACAGATTATCTCAATAGATGCAGAAAAGGCCTTTGACAAAATGCAACAGCACTTCATGCTAAAACTCTCAATAAATTAGGTATTGATGGGACATATCTCAAAATAACAAGAGCTATTTATGACAAACCCACAGCCAATATCATACTGAATGGGCAAAAACTGGAAGCATTCCCTTTGAAAACTGGCACAAGACATGGATGCCCTCTCTCACCACTCCTATTCAACATAGTGTTGGAAGTTCTGGCCAGGGCAATCAGGCAGGAGAAAGAAATAAAGGGTATTCAATTAGGAAAAGAGGAAGTCAAATTGTCCCTGTTTGCAGATGACATGACTGTATATTTAGAAAACCCCATTGTCTCAGCCCCAAATCTCCTTAAGATGATAAGAAAGCTGGAGGCATCACGCTACCTGACTTCAAACTATACTACAAGGCTACAGTAACCAAAACAGCATGGTACTGGTACCACAACAGAGACATAGACCAATGGAACAGAACAGAGCCCTCAGAAATAATGCCGCATATCTACAACTATCTGATCTTTGACAAACCTGACAAAAACAAGAAATGGGGAAAGGATTCCCTATTTAATAAATGGTGCTGGGAAAACTGGCTAGCCATATGTAGAAAGCTGAAACTGGATCCCTTCCTTACACCTTATACAAAAATTAATTCAAGATGGATTAAAGACTTACATGTTAGACCTAAAACCATAAAAACCCTAGAAGAAAACCTAGGCAATACCATTCAGGACATAGGCATGGGCAAGGACTTCATGTCTAAAACACCAAAAGCAATGGCAACAAAAGCCAAAATTGACAAATGGGATCTAATTAAACTAAAGAGCTTCTGCACAGCAAAAGAAACTACCATCAGAGTGAACAGGCAACCTACAGAATGGGAGAAAATTTTTGCAATCTACTTATCTGACAAAGGGCTAATATCCAGAATCCACAAAGAACTCAAACAAATTTACAAGAAAAAAACAAACAACCCCATCAAAAAGTGGGCAAAGGACATGAACAGACACTTCTCAAAGAAGACATTTATGCAGCCAATAGACACATGAAAAAACGCTCATCATCACTGGCCATCAGCAAAATGCAAATCAAAACCACAATGAGATACCATCTCACACCAGTTAGAATGGTGATCATTAAAAAGTCAGGAAACAACAGGTGCTGGAGAGGATGTGGAGAAATAGGAACACTTTTACACTGTTGGTGGGACCATAAACTAGTTCAACCTTTGTGGAAGACCGTGTGGCGATTCCTCAAGGATCTAGAACTAGAAATACCATTTGACACAGCCATCCCATTACTGGGTATATACCCAAAGGATTATAAATCATTCTACTATAAAGACCATGCACACATATGTTTATTGCATCACTATTCACAATAGCAAAGACTTGGAACCAATCCAAATGTCCCTCAATGATAGACTGGATTAAGAAAATGTGGCGCATATACACCATGGAATACTATGCAGCCATAAAGAAGGATGAGTTCATGTGCTTTGTGGGGACATGGATGAAGCTGGAAACCATCATTCTCAGCAAACTAACACAGGAACAGAAAACCAAACACTGCATGTTCTCACTCATAGGTGGGAATTGAACAATGAGAACACTCGGACACAGGGTGGGGAACATCACACACCATGGCCTGTTGTGGGATGGGAGGAGGGGGAGGGATAGCATTAGGAGATATACCTAATGTAAATGACAAGTTAATGGGTGCAGCACACCAACATGGCACATGTATACATATGTAACAAACCTGCACATTGTGCATATGTACCCTAGAGCTTAAAATATAATAATAATAATAATAATAATAATAATAATAATAATAATGAAGTCAGCTGAATCACCTCAGAGGCAAAAGAATTGCCTAGAGCTCCCCAAGGAAAACTTAAGAAGAGAGGGAAAAAAAGTGGCTTTAAAGAGTTATCCTCTTGTATAAAAATCAAGATGAGAATTTTTAATTCCTACTGAAGATAATCTGACTTTGCAAACTTCTCTATCATAGAGAAGCAAAGTGCTAAATAAATGTGAAAAAATAGCTCCTAATGGGTTTCATAAACAGTACTACTAAAGGGCAGCATGGCCAAGTGCAGTCATTTTCAATTCTTTTTAAAGTCACAAAAGCTACTCTAAAATAGAAGCTTGTACACGATTCTAATGTGTAAAACAGAAAAAGTAGCTGCTCTAATTGCAGTAGGTGAACCACCCAGCAATAGCTCTGAGTACCAGTCCCTGATCTCTGTCAGGGGAACCCAAAGTTCCATGAGTCACGGTTTGAAATCTACTAATCAAATGGACACAGCACTAAAGTGAACATTACAATAATTTATAATGTCACATCACATATTGATGGTGTAGGTTTAGATACTTCACCAATTTGGGCCTTAGTTTCCTCGTCTGCAAACTGTGTGTTTAAAGTGAAAACATTTGCTGGGCACGGCAGGTCACACCTGTAATCTCAACACTTTGGGAGGCCAAGGCGGGTGAATCACTTGAGGTCAGGAGTTTGAGACCAGCCTGGCCAACATGGTGAAACCTCATCTCTATTAAAAACACAAAAATTAGACGGCTGTGGTGGCAGGCGCCTGTAGTCCCAGCTACTCGGGAGGCTGAGGCATAAGAATCACTTGAACTTGGGAGGCGGAGGTTGCAGTGGGCTGATATCGCACTACTGTGCTCTAGACTGGGTGACAGAGCGAGACTCCATCTCAATAAATAAATAAATAACTACATAAATAAATAAGTAAAATGGAAACCTTGGCTTTACCAGCCCTAACTTTCTATAAATTTATTCTCTAAGAGAAAATATCAAAAGAAAAGACTGCTTCATGTTAAGATGGAGTAACAGGGACTGGATTTACCTTCCTGTCTAAAATAATTTAAAAATGGAAAAAATCTGTGAAACAATAACTTTCAACATATTGGAAATCAGATAACAAAAGACAGTGATTCTTGAGAGAAGGTAAACAAAAAAGGTAAGCCCTAAGACTGACCCAGACTAACTCCAGGGAGAATGTTTATAGGCTACAGCACAGGGAGGGAGAGCCCAGACAAAGCTTGACAGTCTCTCCAAGTTGAGGAGACAGAGCTGGAAGTCGGGGAGAACCACAGCCACTAGAGCCTTCAGGGCAGATAACGGAGACTGGGGAGTGAAACAGAGAAACCTGGGGTCTGCAGAAGGTGCCTCTTGAATATTCGGTTCGGTACTGATTAGCACCTGTATGAGAAGGAACTGTTTGAGGGCAGGAAAAGAACCACCTGAAAAGATGAGAAGGAAGAATCTTCTAAACTCCTACAAGGGGAGGAACAGTGTTCGTCCGCCACTCAGAGTGGAAGACTTCATAATGCACAGGGTATCAGGTAGAGTAGCCAGAAGTCTTGCCTCAGTAGTGGGAAAAAATTATCCCTACTCTAGTCTTGCTAACAAAGCATTAAAACCAAGAACTGAAAGGATCAAATTGTTTCAAAACAGCAATCTGCCTCTTAGAACAAAGCTCAGGAATATTTATAGATATCCTGTTCCCCCCAAAAATAAAAACCCAGCACTCAACATGTTAACATTCAAGGAATTGAAAGCAACCCAGAAATAATATTAGAATTGGATTACATATGAGATTAGAAAAAAACTCAACATGTCAAGTAGAGACACAAAAGATGTAAAAGGAGATCCAAATGAAACGTCGATAGTACTGCAGATGTAAAACACACTAGATGGCAATAAAGGCAAATTGAACGTTGCAGAAAAAAAAATTAGTGAGCTTGAAGACAAAGAAAAAAATCCTAATTTAAAACGTAGAAAAAAACAGAACAAAATAAACAAAGTCTCAGGGAGCTGTGGGAAAACTTTCAGCAACTCAGAGAGCTGTGGGAAAACGTTTACCTATATTTTCACCAAATACAGGTGAAAGTGGAGTTTACAAGGACAGTAAAAAGAGAACAGGATGTAAACATATTTGAAGAAATAATGGCTGAAAAATTTCTAAATGTGATGAAAACCATAAGCCCACAGATCTCAGAAGCTTAGCAAAGTCCAAGCACAAGAAACATGAAGGAAACTACACAAGGCCCATCATAATCAAATTTCTCAAAACCAGTGAAAATGATGAAATCTTAAAAACAGCCAACGCAAAAAGATACATGACATACAGAGGAACAAACATAAGGATGATAACAGATTTCCTCTCTAAAACAATGCAAGTGAGAATAAAATGGAGCACCATATTTAAAGTTGGGAAAGAAAAAAAGTCAACATAAAATTCTATACCTAGCAAAAATATTTTCCAAAAACAAAGACAAAATAAAAAGTCTTTTTTAGATATATAAGACCTGAATGAATTCATCATAAACAGAACTGTACTACCAGGAAAGTTAAAAGTCTTTTAAGCAGAAGGAAAATGATACCAGAAGAAAATCTGCATTTACAGAAAGGAATAAGTAGCACTGGAAACAGTAACTACGAAGGTAAATAGAAAAGACATTTTCCTATGTATTTAAATCTCTGGGAAAGGCAATTGTTTACACTCAAAAACAAGAAAAATACAGTTGAGCTTATAGCACTTGTATGATAAAAATAGCATAAAAGTAAGGAGGACAAAAATGGAAGCATATGGTTGTACAATTCTTAAATTATATGTTAATATGTATAACATTACTAGAACTTACATTATACTGAATTAAATACATATGCCATGAACTCTAAAGCAATCACTAAATGACAACACGGAATAATAACTAATAAGCCAAAAATGAGATAAAGTGAAATGATAAAATATTCAAATAATCCAAGAGGAGATAGAAAAAGATGAGTAAAGAGAAAAAGCAGATGGAAAAAATAGAAAACAAATAACAAGATGGTACATTTAAAGCTAACCGTGGCCGGGCACAGTGGCTCACGCCTGTAATCCCAGCACTTTGGGAGGCGGAGGCAGGTGGATCACCTGAGGTCAGGAGTTCGAGACCAGCCTGACCAACATGGCAAAACCCCGTCTCTGCTAAAAATACAAAAAGTAGCCGGGTGTGGTGGCATGAGCCTGTAATCTCAGCTACTTAGGAGGCTGACGCAGGAGAATCGCTTGAACCCGGGAGGTGGAAGTTGCAGTGGGCTGAGATCACGCCGTTGCACTCCAGCCTGGGTGACAGAGCGAGACTCAGTCTCAAAAAAAAAAAAAAAAAAGCAAAGCTAACCATGTCAATATCACATTAAATGTAAATAGTGTAACCACTTCCCCTCCTAATAAAGGCAGAGGTTGTATAAAAGGTTGAATAAAAAAGTAAGCCCTGGCCGGGCACAGTGGCTCACACCTGTAATCCCAGCACTTTGGGAGGCCGAGGTCGGCAGATCACGAGGTCAGGAGATTGAGACCATCCTGGCCAACATGGTGAAACCCCGTCTCTACTAAAAATATAAAAATTAGCTGGGCATGCTGGCACATGCCTGTAATCCCAGCTACTCGGGAGGCTGAGGCAGGAGAATCACTTGAATCCGGGAGGTGGAGGTTGCAGTGAGCCAAGATCGCATCACTGCACTCTAGCCTGGCGACATGGCGAGACTCTGTCACTAAATAACTAAATAAATAAATAAAAGTAAGCCCTAACTATATGCTGCCTACAATTATCCACTTTAAGTAAAAAGACACAAATATGATTAAATGATATTAAAAGCTATAAAACTTTAGTATGTTAATATTAGTACTCTCTCAAAAAAAAACAAGGGTGTCTATATTAGTATCAGAAAATCATTTCAAAACAAAGAATATGACCAAGAATAAAGATGACCATTTTATAATAATACAGATTACAGGCATGAGCCACTGTGCCTGGTGCAGTTGTTTTATAATTGCAAAAGAAATTCAGTGAGAAATGGGCAAACAGTTTTTTCAATAAATAATGCTAATATGCCCTCCAAATGAACTTTGATTCATAATTAGTATCATAAAAAAGTTTACTCAAATGGGTCATAGACTAAAAGTGAAAAACCAAAAATTATAAAACTTCAGAAGAAAGCATGAAATCCTTGAGACCATGTGTTAGGCAAATATTTCTCAGATATGCAACCAAAAACACAACTCATTAAAAAAAAAAATTGGACTTCATCAGCATTAAAAACTTCTGCTCTTCAAAAGACACAGTTAAGAGAATGAAAGACTAGCTACAGACGGGGAGAAAATATTTGCAAATTACACATATGGTAAGCAACCAGAATGTATACGGAACTCTCAAAACCCAATAATAAGAAAACAATCCAATTAGAAAGTGGTCAAAAAAATGTGAACACTTTGCCCAAGGAGTTATACAGCTGATATACAAGCACATAAGATGTCCACATCATTAATCATTAGGAAAATTGAAATTGAAATCATAAGATACCACAACATACCTGTTAGAATGTCTAAAATCAAAAAGACTGGCCATACCAAGTGTTGGCAAGGATGCTTTCCTATACAGCTGGTGGGAATGCAAAAATGGCACACTTTGGAAAACGGTCTGGCAATTTTTTAAAAAGTTAAAGGTACACATACTGTATGATCCAGCCATTCACTCCTAGGTATTTACCTAAGATAAGAGGAAGCAAATGTCCACCCAGTGACTTGTACATGAATGTTCGTAGCAGCTTTATTTGTAACAACCCAAACTGGAAATAAATATTCATTAACAAATGAAAGGAGGTTGGGCACAGTGGCTTATGCTTGTAATCCCAACACTTAGGGAGGATAAGGCAGGCAGATCATTTGAGGTCAAGAGTTTGAGACCAGTCTGGCCAACATGGCAAAACCCAGTCTCTACCAAAAATACAAAAATTAGCCCGGTGTGGTGTCACATGCCTGTAACCCCAGCTATTCGGGAGGCTGAGGCATGAGAATTGCTTGAGCCAAGGAGGTAGAGGTTGCAGTGAGTCCAGATCGTGCCACTGCACTCCAGCCTGGGCCACAGAGACAGATTCTGTCAGAAAACAAAACTAAACAAAACAAAAAAAGAAAGGATAACCAAATTATGATAATTTCATACAATGGACTACCACTCAGAGATAAGAGTTGATTGAGCCACATAAGAATGTGAATGAATATGAAAATAAGTAAGCTGAGTGAAGGAAGCCAAACAAAAAACCAAGTACTTACTGTAGAAACCCATTTTTCTTAAGTTCTAGAAAATGAAAACTCACCTATATTGACAGAAAGCAGACCAGTGATTGGCCCAGGCAGAGTGGGGCAGGAGACAGGGATTATGAAAGGGTACCGGGAAACTTCAGGTGATCATCATTTTGGTTTGGTAATAGTTTCATGTGTACGTGTGGGTGTATGCATATATATGTCAAAATCTATCAAACTGTACACCTTAAAATGTGCATGTGTATGTCCATTATCCCTTAAAGCTGTCAAGATTTCTTAAAATTAAAAAAAATGGAAATAAGAAAAGCATTTGATGTACATAGGATATTAAAGTTAAACATGATGAACTAAACTCTAACTTACTGGACCCCTTCAGTAATCATGAACTTCCTTCTCACTTTACAGGAGAAATACAAATAAAAATTAAAAAGCCAATCAGAAACAAATCTGTTTATTACTCTATATGTAGTATATATTCATTGATACCAATTGGTTCTATTAAGTTATTTAACAGCATATCACCTAGTAAACTCTTCTCAGCACTCCAAGGAATGTCTGGAATGGGAGAAAAGCACTCAAAACTACAGCGACATTAAGAGTTTTAATTAACAGAAAATATATTTAGATAAAACATTAAGTATATGGGCACTTAATGAGTGTTTCTAGGTGACCTTACTATCTAAAATCCGTTTACTTGACTCACAAACATTAGCAGTATTTTTTTTTCCGTGCTAGGCTTCAAAAACGATGGGTGTGTTTGCGTCTGGGATCATCTTTCTGGCTCTCTGGAACACCAGTACATGTACTGAGCCTAGGAGGCACTAGCCTGTTGGCTGTACCAATTCAGCAGTTCCAACTGAACTGCTCTCCACTCACTCTGCCAATGCTGGACATACTTCTGATTGTATTTGTCTCCAATCTCTTCAATTTCCTGCCTTTCAGAAAGTTATAAGCCATGATGTAGCTTTCACTTGCCTGGTATGCACATTTGCAAAAACAAATCCAATGACACCATGGGGAAAGAAGCTTGATGCCTTTAATAGGTGCTCATCAGTTTTCTAGTTGATCACTTTTTCTGTCCTAGGAAAGGACTTGCCTTGATGAATTTTTTTCCTGCAATTTATTCTTCCCCATTACTCTCCTTTGCTACAGTTTTGTTATAATTAGCAAATAACTTGGATATCTCTTAGACTTCTCATATTTTCCACATAGTTTCCAACAAATCTGCATCCATATTCACAAATTTGTAATGGTATAAGTCCCTGGGCTGATACATTTGAAAAGGAGGTCTGTGCAAAATCATAAAGAGAATAGTATTGAATATTCCTGTCACATTGTATTGGAGGGGATTGATTAACACATTTAGAAGAGATTCTTACCTCTTCTAAAACACAAGCTGATTTTTCAACATCATTGGATCAGGAAATCCTTGTTGACCTCTTACCAGTATTTAAACACAAACCTTTTTGAAACTTGCTCTTCCTTTGGCTTCTAGAACTCCTGGTTAACCTCTTAACTTCTCCAGTCTAGTCTGACAGCTCTTCTTCCTAATTCACATGCCCCAAAAGTGAAAATGTAGATATTTCCCAGGCCTCTCTAAACTCTCTGCCAAAAACATCTCATCCACCCTCATTAATGGCTTAATACCCCCTGCTGATAATTTCCAAATCTCTCCACTCTGGAATTGCACAGTCTGGTAAGGAAACCGCTAGCCACTAGTGAGCACTTAAAATGTGGCTGGTGCAAACTGAGACATACTGGAAAACACACAAGAGATTTTGAAGACTTGGGTACAAAGGCCGAGGTGGATGGATCACCTGAGGTCAGGAGTTCGAGACTAGCCTGGCCAACATGGTGAAACCCTGTCTCTACTAAGAAGACAAAAATTAGTCGGGCATCATGGTGGGTGCCTGTAATTCCAGCCACTCAGGAGGCTGAGGCAGGAGAATCTCTCAAACCCAGGAGGCAGGGGTTGCAGTGAGCCAAGATTGTGCCATTGCACTCCAGCCTAGACAACACGACCAAAACTCCGTCTCAAAAATAAATAAATAATAATAATATAAAGTATCTTAAGTAATTTTTATATTGATTACATGTTGAAATAACAATATTTTGGATATACACCATGTACCCTTGAACAACAAGTTTAAACTGCACAAGTCCACTTATATGTGGACTTTCTTCGGCCTCTGCCACTCCTGAGACAGCGAGAGCAACTCAACTTCTTCCTCCTCCTCTTCAGCCTACTCTACGTGAAGATGACAAGGATGAAGACCTTTATGATGATCCACTTCCACTTAATAAACAGTAAATATATTTTCTCTTCCTTATGATTCTCATAACACTTTTCTTCCTCCAGCTAATTTTATTGTACTAATACATAATACGTATAACATAAGAAATACGTATTAATCAACTGTTAATGTTTTTGGTCAACAGTAGGCTATTAGTAGCTAAGTTCTGGGGCAGTCAAAGTTATATGTGAATTTTGACAGTGTAGTGGGTCATCACCCCTAACTCCTGCATTGTTCAAAGGTCAAGTGTATTGGGTTAAATATATTACTAAAATTAATTTCACTGTTTCCTTTTATCTTTTCTTAAAGTGTGACTGCTAGAAAATTTAATATTACATACATGGCTTATGTGACATTTCTGCTGGGCAGCACTGCTTTACACCTAAAATTCAAACTGACTATTCAAACTGAACACATTAGAAACTGAACTCATTATATTCCAGACCCTGCTCCGTCACTGTCAGGATAGAATAAACCTTAGCCTTCAGGAGACAGATACACTGCATTACGTCGGCCACTGCTGTTGAGAAAACTGTCTAACAAAGCAGCTAATCCTAGGATCAATTACTTATGAATAGGCAACATGGTGACTCTGGTCATTGTTAAAGAGCCTGTCAACATTCACTCATTGGCAGCTGCAGCAGGAATGTTTGTACAACTGGAAAATAACAAGCATTTGACGAGAAGTGGGCAGCAGGAATTAGGAACAAAGACAGCCAGGGTTTTGCCAAAATACTGGATAAAATTTACATGCATTCGAAGTCAGAAATGTTAGCAGTCACACATGTAGTTGTGACACATTCTCTGCAGGTAATTGAACCACCCCGATGTGCCAAAATTTTTTGCATTACCTGGCTCGTGAAATCTTCCTCTTCATCTAGGCTGAAATCTGGAATCATTGTTTTACTAGGCTTTCCTTTATTCCCATATCCAAGCAACTATCAAATTATGATTCTACCAACACCCAGTATGCCACACCTACATTTTTTTCCTCCTTAAAGAAAACCAGAGAAAGGAAACACAGGTTGTTATGCTTCCCCCATGACCCCACAAGTTCTGGGGCTCAGAACAGAGTAGGAAAAAGAGGTCGAGAGAGACAATCTCCAGGTTGCATATTTCTGCTGTAACACAGCGTGGTAAGGCCTGCCTCTATGTTATCGCAGAGTAATTTACAAAAAAAGTATCCCGTTCTTCACAGTTTTTCTCCAGTAGGAATAACAGGTGGTTGGAAATGCAAACAGACTAAAGAGAAAGGCCCCCAAGAAACCCAAGGATAATCTGGGAAAGGCTCTAGAACACAACAGACACAATTTTCCTTCTTTGCTTTTTTCTTTTCCGTCCTTCACTCTAATCTTTCTTATTGCCTTTCTTTTTCTAATTTTAAAGTTTCTCTTTACAGAAACTTTCCTAACTGTGTGGGTGGACCAACACAGTTTGATCACTTTACAAGGTAGGATAACATTCATAAATGACTTTGGATTATCTATTGGCTTGCATCTGAAGAAATCATTGCGAGTTGCACATACACCAGGCATTTATGTCAACTGAACCATTACATGTACACCTTAATACTTTTTTTTTTTTTTTTTTTTGGGACAGAGTCTCGCTCTGTCACCCAGGCTGGAGTGCAGTCGTGCAATCTTGGCTCACTGCAACCTCTACCTCCCAGGTTCAAGCGATTCTCCTGCCTCAGCCTCCCGAGTAGCTGGGACTACAGGTGCATGCCCATACATTTTTAAACTTTTTGAGCTTAAACTGACAATTGTCTAAGCATATGCTATATGTCAGACATTTTTACCTGGCTACTTAAATTTTATAGTTTCTTTTTTTTTTTTTAAGACTGCATACTTAGGTTGTGCAAGTCCCTGTTCAATAAAAGTATGCATAATTTTAAATTAGAAATATCTTCCTTTCTGAAATGGGAACACAGTCGTATTGAGACAATGGCCTTTTTAGCATTCCTGAACAACTTGAAGTTAATGTTCCAATATGTTTTTTCTAATTTACTTTTAAACATTGTTACTTAGTTTAAAAGATGCTTTTTTTTGGCCAGATTTTTGCTTGAAGAAACTAATCTGGCCTAATTTACATGCCATAAAAACAGATTTATAATGGAAAGGTTGACACATTCAAACATAAATTGAGTTTAATTTCAGAAAAATTAACATCATATTCTTCTACTGGAATAGATTTCAAGAATTAATTAAAATAATTGCCTCAAAAATTACCAATTGGTATTTTAAGAGTATTATTCCTCCTTAGATGTTTCATATCTGGCATATCTAGATTTGACTAGATATGACTAACTGGGGTTTTTAACTCTTAGCTAAAACAGCAAGTCCACTTTGGGCATCTATTTTAAGATATAAATGCATCTGGTTATCATAGGCTCCAAATGAAGGTAATAAACAGTAAAATTATATTGTACAAGGAAACAGGCTATAGAAAAGAACTAATATTTTAAATCAATTTTTCCTAATACATGTAAGCTGTTCATGTACTCTAAGTATTTTTATATTTATTGCCAGCAAAATATTCTAGTTGGTTTGCAATGTGTAGGTAAGTTAAAGATTCTTTACAGAAACTTTCCTGTCTACTGATGCACAGATTTAAACAAACATGTCTTTGAATCTATTGTTGTTATGGTTTAGACTGTCAAGCTCCATCTGGTTACTGTTTCGGCCAGTTCCTTTGGTGTTTAGTTGGTGCCTATGATTGCCTCTATCCTTTATTATTTATGTGTTAAGTAAACACTATAGCCAATAGAATTGTGAATACTACTGCTTGTTCATATGCTGTACATTTTCTTTCATCAAAACCAAATTATGGAATGATTATTTTACTAAGTACATGTCTATGCTTTAATTTAGAAAAATTCTATCTCCATACAACTTTTCTGCAGCATAAATCATCGTAACACACTGGCTGGGCATTGTGACTCACTCCTGTAATCCCAACACTATGAGAGGCCGAAGCGGGAGGATCGCTTGAGGCCAGCAGTTCAAGACCAGCCAGGGCAGCATGGCAAGACCCTGTCTGTATACAAAATTAAAAGAATTAGCCAGGTATGGTGGCATGCACCTGTAGTCCTGGCTACTTGGGAGGGTGAGGCAGGAGGATCACTTGAGCCCAGGAGTTCAAGGCTGCAGTGAACTATGATTGCACCACTATACTCCAACCTGGGCAAACAGTGAGACCTTGTTTAAAAAGAAAAAAAACAATCATGATAACACATGGCTTGAATGCAGCCATGACGCAGCAGGCAGGCACTTTTATGTCTCTGAATACCTCCTTTAGAGAAATCTTAGTGATGCCTAAGTTTCTTTCGAGGCTACATTTACCAAACTTGGACTAAACCACAAAGTCATTCAACTGTACCTTTACTGCACCATTCTCATGCATGGTGATGCAGTTATCGGCATCTTCTGAGAGTTGGTACAAGGCCTGAGCTGTCGCCCGATGCACGTTGGTGTCATTTGATTTCAGATAACGCACTAGTGGAGCCACTGCTCTGTGCTCACCGAAGGCCACTCTATTCCTGCCCCACATACAGCAATGTGAAATAGCTTCTGCTAGATGATGTCTCAATTTATTGTTATTCTGTGTAAAGGAAAATGAAATGGGATCTGTGCATCATAATGACCGTGCAAGATCATGTCTATAAGCACTTCACGTTTATTAACCATTAAGACACCAATGAGTCTAGAGAAAAGGGCCAGCTGGCTGACTATCTAGGTGATGTCTTGAAGGAACTAGTCTTTTTTAGATGGAGTCTCACTCTGTTGCCCAGGCTGAAGTGCAGTGGTGCCATCTCAGCTCACTGCAACCTCTGCCTCCTGGATTCAAGCGATTCTCATGCCTCAGCCTCCCAAGTAGCTGGGATTACAGGTGCCCACCACCACCCCTGGCTAATTTTTGTATTTTTAGTAGAGAAGGGGTTTCACCATGTTGGCCAGGCTGGTCTTGAACTCCTGGCCTCAAGTGATCCACTCGCCTTGGCCTCCAAAAGTGCTGAGATTACAGGCATGAGCCACTGCGCCCAGCTGAAGGAACTAGACTTTTGGTGGGTCACCAACGGACCAACGTTCAATCTTGAGTTTTCTTCTTATGAACTGAATGTAGTCAGTGCACTCAAAGGTGACCAAGCATCTGACATCAGTCATTAGCTCAAGGCTAGATTTTCTTTAGAGTCAGTCTACCACACAACGCAAAATTACGGATCAGCAAGTTGTTTTGTAATCCAAATATTTAAAGAATATTGGATATTCTAAAAGGGATACTGCACTTAACTGGGATAAGTGGATTGACTGAATTTCTCCACCCCAGGAATGCATCGACATCAGTAATACACCTTGCTTCCCCTGGCTCTTGGACGGAGAAGAGAGTGCAGCAAATCCGAAGACACATTTTGGGTCTTCAATTTTCCTTTCTGTATTTTTTGATGCAGACTATATCCTTCTTTGTATATGTAATTGCCCTGTATGGGCATACTATTACTGAATCGGATGGTTTTGTGTTTATTAAGAGTACTGTTCTCTTGATTCAGGCAACAACTTGGTGTCCTTAACTGAATCTGACAGATACTCTTAGGAACTCGAAGTCTTCTAGACCAAGCATCCTTCCAGGGTTTGAATTTCTGCTCTATGACTTTTCTGCCAAGTGGTAGTACAAGCTATGCTCAAATACCTCTGGTCATGGTGAAGTCATTGTCTCTCAAGGCTGCTTATTCTGTCTGGCACAGTTCTGGATAAACAATGCAATGGCTGCCAAAGTCTTCTAGCTCAAGAATGCCATCGATTGAAGCTTGCTAAGCTGGGGAGGCACATTTGACTTCTAACGTTGGCATGAAGAACCATCAAGAATCATAACCACGATGGTGGTGGTGAAGATGATAGTTAACACTTACATAATAGCACTTGTATTTGCCACTTTACTTGCCAGTGGCAAATAAAAAACAGCTTCTATTTTACAAGGATCTTATAATACTAACATTTTATAGTTTAAAATACACTTTCACATATATTAGTCTCAGAAAAACTAAATGAGTTGACCAAATCTCATACCTCATAAGCAGTGGGTATTAAACTTGAATCCAGGTTTCTGGACTGCAAATGCATTGTTTTCATCACTACACCATGATATCTCAGGATAATATGCATGTAAAACCAAAAGATATGTTACTTACTGTATTTGCCAGCTTGGACAACAAAGGAACAACTCCGTGATCTGTAATAACAGCTAAATTTTCTTGATCTTTTGCTATGTTGGTAATGGCGGCACATACACTTGCCAGAACTTCTTTGTTATCTGATTTCAGTAAATTGACAATAAGTTCCAAACCACCAACAAAGGAACGAACCATTTCCCCAGCATCCTAGACAAAAATAAAAATAAGAATGGTATCAAAATTAAGCCTACATTTAGGCATTTTTTAGGAGGCAGAAAGTAACAATACAGCTGTGAGGTACATCTTTGGCATGAAAGACTACTTCAGCTTAATTTATTTCTATATTACATATTATTTCTACATGTATATGCATAAAGTATGTGTGTACATATGTATAAGTCTATATACATATATAGCACATACAAAAATTCAGTTTCAACAAATATTTATTGAATAACTATTACATGAGAGTCACTGTGTTAGCTACTGAGGATATCAAAGTTATTAAAGTACAGTTGATTCTTACTATTTGCAGTAGCTTTGTTCTATAAAGTAACTGCAAATACTGAATTAGCCAATACTAAACTGTTTCTCTTAGGAGAAATATAGCATTAGGTTCCTGCAAGCCTCTGGCTACAACATTTTCATCAGTTGATGGATTCATAACCTTGTTTTATGTGTATTTGTTTGAAGACACCTGATTTCATATATTTTGTTCATTCATTCACATTGAACTTATGGCCAACAGCATTATAGCTCATGCAATGGAGCTTATTTAACACAGATATTTTCTCTTTCAGGCACACCACAGCCTTCTTGCACTTACAAACCACAGGCAGCACCTTGGCACCACATCTGGGGGCCATTGTGAACAGTGAAATAACCAACAAAAAGCACAAAAATCCAACAATTATGGCACTAAATGGACTGCAAAATGGACACTTGCTTATAGTATGAGAAATGAAACAAGAAGGCAGAGAATCGCCTTCTTCAACCTCAGCTGAGAATGTGTGCATTGGACGACTCAAATTTTTCACTTCTCTGTGCATGTCCAAGAATGGATTAGGGGGTTACAAGTAAATTGGAGCAAGTAGGCAAATTCCCAAGGAGAATTTGTGAATAATGTGGATCGAATTTATATATTCTTTTGCCATGATGTTGCAAAGATGGGCATTAAGAAATTACAAGTATAACAAATAGCACTTGAGGGAGGAGGAGATGAAGAGACTACAAATCCGTACAATGAGGAAGCCTCAACTAATATAAAGGTTCAAGGGCTGACTCCCCAAGGCCTAAAGGACAAAGAGTTATCCAGCGTGAAAGGGATTCTGGTTGGACAAATCATCACGTTGCATAGATCTGAGAGCGGGAGAGAAGGTGATTTTTTTTTTTTTCTAGTTCAGAATGACTGGAGCATAAAATAGGAAAGGTAGCATGGGAGAAAGTGAGACTTAAGAGGTGAGATCTTGAAGGACCTCACCTTTAAGATCCTTCAGGAAGCATCTTGGTAAAGAGTTTGGAGTTCATTTTTAAGGGCATTGGAAAGCCCCTGAAGAGGCTGAAGTGTGGGGGAAGGATTTTTATCAATTTTGTATCTTAGAAGATTCCTCAGAATTACAGGGTGCAGGGTTGGGGTGGGTGCAAAGAATGGTATGGGGAACATAGGGGATATTTCACTAGACCATATGGGAAGTGGTGATGGTTTGGGTGAGGGTGGTGGTCTACACCTGGGGAGAAGAGTGTGGATTTGGGAAGTTTGCTTGGAGAAGATAGAAATGAGTGATTCGAGATGATTCCCACGTCTCTGGCTCAACTTAGTAGGGCTGATGTTGGAAAAGCTGGGTTTGGTTTGACTTGGTTTGGTTTTCTTGGGATGGCATATGGTATTAGAAGACCTAATTTGAATGAAGTACCCACAGACATTTAAATGGAACTATCTAGGATGCAGATGAATGTATGGGTTTCTGGAGCTTAGGGAAAAAAAAAACAGGCTGGAAGTGGAGATTTGGAATTCATCAGAATAAAGACTGTAACTAAAGCCATGCAAGTTAGAGAGTGAGGAGTGAAGTGAGAATGGAGAGTGAGGTGAGAGTGGGGAGTGAGGTGAGAGTGGGGAGTGAGGTGAGAGAGGGGAGTGAGGTGAGAGAGGGGAGTGAGGTGAGAGTGGGGAGTTAAGTGAGAGGGAGGAGTGAGGTAAGAGTGGGCTGTTTCTGGTGTCCCAGGTGTGGGCCAAGGAAAAGAATTTCTCAGAAGATCCTGGAGTCAGATGTCCACCTTCTCTGAGGTTGTAGGGGGTGAGTGTAATGTCCACCAATTACTCAGCTCTATCACTTTCTCAAATAATAATCATTCACATCTTTTGCATCCCAACGGTGTATCAGGCATGGTACTGTGCACTTCACATAAGTTATTTCAGTTAAACCTCACAGGAATCATGCAAAGTGGGTATTATTTCCATTTTAGATTTTTAAAAGTGAGGCTCAAAGAGGTTGAACCTTATTAACAAGATTGTATCCCTCATGAAGGTAGGTACCATGTCTTACTCAACTGAGTGATCATTAGAAACTGTAAATCTGATGATCCCATCTCCATACTCACCAAATTCTTCCACAGCTCCCCTTGCCCTTAGGATAAAATTCAAACCCACAACGTTGTTTGCAAACCCTTCAAGGTGCACCCCTGGTTTATCTCTCCAGCCTCAGCTTCCCTGCCTTGACACCTCTTCTCCAACCTCCCCCCATACACCCTGAGCCAGTGGCTCCCTATATGAGCTAATAATAGGAACTCTGGCACTCATTCCCTGAGAATGTGATTCATTAAGTCTGGGTGGGGTCCATTAAAATATTTGTATTTTTAAAAACTCTCCAGCCAGTATTGGGAACACTACTTTATGAATTAGTCCTTCAGGTTTCATGTCCTCAAATGTGCATGTCTCCACAAGTCTGCACAAACACTTTCTGTCTATCTTCCTCTTAGCTTGGGAATTCCTACACATCTTCAGCTGCCAACTAAGGTATGCTTTTCTTCAGGAAACCTTTCCTGAACCTCAAGTGTGGGTTAAGCAGCATCTTCCATAATACCTGGTTCTTCTGTATTACAGCACCTATCACTCCATGTAGTTGTGGTTTCTTTGTCTTTGACCCTGAACTGTAAGTTCCAGGAGGGTTAGGACTCTTTCTGTCTCATTCATTTTTGTATGCCTGGTTTCTAGCAGTTAGCAGATACTCAATTAATATTCATTGAATTTGATTGTTTGCAAACTCGTAGCCTTAAAAGAAAGCTTTCACTGTGGGTGCAACAAACCAAACTAAACTCCTACTAAATGGTGAAGGCAGGACACGAGTCAGGTTCTACCCAAGTATGAGGGCGAAGCCACCTTCTCTCTGTAACACGTTGCCTTACCTGCTTGCTGAGAGAAGTGACAGCAGCAATATTGGAGGGCTGGTTCTCAATACTAAATCTAAATACAATTTCTGATAGTTAGGACATACTTCTAAATTCTGATGTATTCATAAGCTTATTTGGAAAATAGTTAATTGACGTTCTTTGTAAAATTCTACAATAAAGATTTTTATGTAATACTAAAGAAATGATTATATTTTCAATTGTCTTCTATACTGTCACTTTATTACACTTCTATGCATTAGGATGCTCTCAAATCAAAATACTATAAACATGAATGTATTAACCTTGAAATATCCAACACTATTTAATCCTAATTACCCTTTGAGGCAGTTAGTGGTGGTAGTTGGAGCAGTAGTATTTGCATGTCATAGATGAAGAAAACCCAGAGGAATAAATTAATATGTAAAAGGTAAAATGACAGAGTGGCAGAAGCAGGATTTGATTCCAGATCTGTCTGTCCCCAGAGCCCCCTCACAATATTGTGATTTGTAAATTCTAACCATATACTTGGCTCAAATGAGGCCATGCACATGTAAATTCAAAAGCAAAAACAGGGGCTCTTAGAATTTCAGGGGACTTCAAAAGCATAGCCCCAAAGCTCAACTTTTCCAAGGATCATCTTGGTCCAATTGTGTTCCTATGAAGGGATACTTTATAAATTACTGGATAATGTATAAACATGATAAGTTTATTTGGCTTATGGTTCTGCAGGCTTTACAAGAAACATGGTGCCAGCATCTGCTTCTGGTGAGGGCCTCAGGAAGTTTCCACTCATGGTGGAAGGTGAAAGGAAGCAGGCATCACATGGTAAAAGGAAGGAAGCAAGAGAGGGGAGGGAGGTGCCAGACTTTTTAAAAGACTTTTAACAATCAGTTCTGGTGGGAACTAATAGACCAAGAAGAACTCACTCATTACGAAGCTGGCACAAAGGCGTTCATAAGGGATCAGCTCCCATGACCCAAACTCCTCCCATTAGGCACCACTCCAACACTGGGGATCAAATTTCAACATGCGATTTGGAGGGGAAAATATCCGAACTATCTCAATGATGTTATAGATGTCAATAGTCTCATACATTTGTCAATAACAAAATCACAGAACTTTTTTTTTTCTCAAGAAAAACGGGAGGAATTCTGGACAGATGATAGTGGCAAAGTGTTTGAATCTTACTCTTCCTATGAAAACAGTGCAGATAGTAGAGCAAAACAAAAAACACAATGGACAATATACACCACATGAGGTGAACGAGGTATCCACACTGACCCCAAAGCACAAGCAGACCTGGAGGGACAAACTAGCAACCACAGTGGGAGGGCAGAGGCATTTGTGAAGGTCTTGAGAGCCAAGAAACCCCAAAGGGCCATGAAGTTCTCACTGGAAAGTTCCAGAACAGCAGCAGAAGCAGCTGGGAATTGACTTTTCAGGCTGTGATGAACAGATAAGGCTACAGTGCCATAAAGTCTGAAGGTGCTAAGGCCTGAGTTCCATGAATTCGTAAAACTACAAACTGAAGCCTTTTCTGGGACAAAGCCCTGCACGGAAGAGAAACTACAGGGAATTGCATCATCCAAATTGAGCAAGGCAGAGACACTGGGATGAAGGCCTAAGAAAGTTCAGATAAAAAGAGAGGGTGGAAGCAGAGGGGCCAGAATGCACCCTGCATCACTGTGAAGATGACAATGGAATCCTGGGAATCAAGAAAGTAGCAGTGCCATCCTAGTCCACATCTCCCTTCTAAAAGACCAGGAAAACTCATTTCACTTACAAATGAGCAAGGGCCGGGTGCAGTGGCTTACACTTGTAATCTCATCTCTTTGGAAGGCTGAGGCAGGCGGATCACTTGAGTTCAGGAGGTTGGGACCAGCCTGGCCAACAAAGGGAAATCCCATCTCTACTATAATACAAAAATTAGCTGGTCACGGTGGCATGCACCTGTAATCCCAGCTATTTGGGAGGCTGAGGCATGAGAATCGCTTGAACCTGGGAGGCGGAGGTTGCAGTGAGCTGAGATCACGCCACTGCACTCCAGCCTGGGCAACAGAGCAAGACTCTGTCTCAAAAAGAAAAAAAAAAAAGCAATATAAAAAAGACTCCAGTCAATTTCCATATATAGTCATTATAAGAAATAAAAAATATGAACAGACACTTCTCAAAAGAAGACATTTATGCGGCCAACAAACATATGAAAAAAAGCTCAACATCACTGATTGTTAGAGAAATGCTAATCAAAATCACAATGAGGTATAATCTCATGCCAGTAAGAATGACGATCATTAAAAAGTCAAGGAACAACATGCTCGTGAGTCTGTGGAGAAATAGGAATATTTGTACACTGTTGGTGGGAGTGTAAATTAGTTCGACCATTGTGGAAGACAGTGTGGTGATTCCTCAAGGATCTAGAACTAGAAATACAATTTGACCTGGCCATCCCATTACTGGGTATATACCCAAAGAAATATAAATCATTCTATTATAAAGATACATGCACATATATGTTTATCGCAGCACGATTCACAATAGCAAAGACATGGAATCAACCCAAATGCCCATCAATGATACACTGGATAAAGAAAATATGGTACATATATACACCACAGAATATTATGCAGCCATAAAAAGGAATGAGATAATGTCCTTTGCAGGGACATGGATGAAGCTGGAAGCCATTATCCTCAGCAAACTAACACAGGAACAGAAAATCAAACAACACGTGTTCTCACTCATAAGTGGGAGCTGAACAATGAGAACACATAGACACAGGGAGGGGAATAACACACATTGGGGCCTGTTGGGGCATGGAGGGAGGGAGAGCATCAGGATAAATAACTAAGGCATGCAGGGCTTAATACCTAGGTGATGGGTTAATAGGTGCAGGAAACCACCTTGGCACACATTTACCTATGTAACAAACCTGCACATTCTGCACATGTATCTTGGAACTTAGAATAAAAATAAAATAAAAATAAATAATAAAATAAAATTTCCCTGTAAAAATAAAAAAAGAGAATAAGGAGCAAAAATCACGCTCTTCTGATGAAAGCACATTAGAAAGACATGCCTACAAAACAGATGAAAACTGTAAGATAAAATTTCAATAGGAGCTAAAGGAAAATAAAAAAAGCAATGAAGGAAAAACCTAAATTAGAATTGCTAAAGTTGTAATTAGGTGATTAATTTAAAAAAACAACTTTTTAAAAGACAGATGAAAGACACCCATAAAGAATTAAATATAAAATAAAAATGCATTTTTGAAATGAAGGGTGAACTAGGAGCATAAGAACAAATAAAGATAATGGATAATCTTTTTCAATAGAAGATGTGAAAACTGAAGGGTAATGTAAAAATAGTTAACAAAAAATTCAAGGTAACAAATAGGCAGAGAAGATCTAACACACGTATGTAAGTCTCCAAGAAAGAAAACAAATCTCTACAATAGGGCATATTTAAAAATCTAGAATAAAAAAATCTTTTTCCTGAAATAAATAAAACCTGGGAGTATAATGAAAAGTTATATATTTGGAAAAATTGACCCAGAGTGGGGTAATATAAAGATATATTCTGGTACAACTTCTGGACTTAAAAAAAAAAACATCTATAATCAGCCAAGCAAAAAGACAAGTCACTTTTTTTTTCTTTTCTTTTTTTTTTTTTTGAGATGGAGTTTCACTCTTTTGCCCAGGCTGAAGTGAACTGGCATGATCTCGGCTCACTGCAACCTCCGCCCCCTAGGTTCAAGTGATTCTCCTGGCTAAGCCTCCCGAGTAGCTGGGGTTACAGGTGCATGCAACCATGCCCGGCTAACTTTTGTATTTTTAGTACAGACAGGGTTTCACCATGTAGGCCAGGCTGGTCTCCAACTCTTGATCTCAAGTGATCCACCTGCCTTGGCCTCCCAAAGCGCTAGGATTACAGGCATGAGCCACCATGCCTGGCCGACCAAGTCACTTCTAAGGGAAAGAATAAGACATTATCATTAGACTTTCCACTAGTGATGTTTGATGATGAGGGGAAGGGAGTGACACTTCTAAGCTACTCAAGGAGAGAAAATGCAAATCATTGTTCTAATATTGAGTCAAAATGACCTTCAAAGTAAAATATATTTATATATATATTTATATATATATATAGTTGGAAGTATAAAATTGTATAAACATGGGAGGTTTCCAAGAATGATGTTAACACAGGCTCTTCACTTGAGAATGAATGTCAGATCTCCAAAAAGTTTAGAAGAACATTAACAAAAGGGCTGTCAGTGTCTTAAAATCCTCTATTGGCTTCATTTTTCTTTGGAATAATCATTAGTGTGACATTCAGGCATTTCCCGACCTGGCCCAACCTCAATCTTTTCTCTCCCAATCTTCTCTTTGGCACAGTCCACACTCCAGCCTCCTGGGATACTGTTTCCTAAAGTGCCAGGTTCCTGTACATCTTTGAATCTGTTGTTTTCTTTATTATTATTATTATTATACTTTAAGCTCTAGGGTACATGTGCTAAACATGCAGGTTTGTTACATATGTATGCATGTGCCATGTTGGTGTGCTGCACCCATTAACTCGTCATTTACATGAGGTATATCTCCTAATGCTATCCTCCCCCGTCCCTCCACCCCATGACAGGCCCTGGTGTGTGATGTTCCCCTTCCTGTGTCCAAGTGTTCTCATTGTTCACTTGCCACCTATGAGTGAGAACATGTGGTGTTTGGTTTTTTGTCCTTGAGATAGTTTGCTGAGAATGATGGTTTCCAGCTTCATCCATCTCCCTAAAAAGGACATGAACTCATCCTTTTTTATGGCTGTGTAGTATTCCATGGTGTATATGTGCCACATTTTCTTAATCCAGTGTATCACTGATGGACATTTGGGTTGGTTCCAAGTCTTTGCTATTGTGAATAGTGCTGCAATAAACATACGTATGCATGTGTCTTTATAGCAACATGATTTATAATCCTTTGGGTATATACCCAGTAATGGGATGGCTAGGTCAAATGGTATTTCTAGTTCTAGATCCTTGAGGAATTGCCACACTGTCTTCCACAATGGTTGAACTAGTTTACAGTCCCACCAACAGTGTAAAAGTGTTCCTATTTCTCCACATCCTCTCCTGTTGTTTCCTGACTTTTTAATGATTGCCATTCTAACTGGTGTGAGATGGTATCTTATTGTGGTTTTGATTTGCATTTCTCTGATGGCCAGTGATGATGAGCATTTTTTCATGTGTCTGTTGGCTGCATAAATGTCTTCTTTTGAGAAGTGTCTGTTCATATCCTTCACCCATTTTTTGATGGGGTTGCTTGCTTTTTTCTTGTAAATTTGTTTGAGTTCTTTTTAGACTCTGGATATTAGCCCTTTGTCAGATGAGTAGATTGAAAAAATTTTCTCCCATTCTGTAGGTTGCCTGTTCACTCTCATAGTAGTTTCTTTTGCTGTGCAGAAGCTCTTTAGTTTAATTAGATCCCATTTGTCAATTTTGGCTTTTGTTGCCATTGCTTTTGGTGTTTTAGACATGAAGTCCTTGCCCATGCCTATGTCCTGAATGGTATTGCCTAGGTTTTCTTCTAGGGTTTGTATGGTTTTAGGTCTAACATTTAAGTCTTTAATCCATCTTGAATTAATTTTTGTATAAGGTGTAAGGAAAGGATCCAGTTTCAGCTTTCTACATATGGCTAGCCAGTTTTCCCAGCACCAAATAGGGAACCCTTTCCTCATTGCTTGTTTTTGTCAGGTTTCTCAAAGATCAGATAGTTATAGATGTGTGGTATTATTTCTGAGGGCTCTGTTGTGTTCCATTGCTCTATATCTCTGTTTTGGTACCAGTACCATGCAGTTTTGATTACTGTAGCCTTGTAGTATAGGTTGAAGTCATGTAGCGTGATGCCTGCAGCTTTGTTCTTTGGGCTTAGGATTGTCTTGGCAATGCAGGCTCTTTTTGGGTTCCATATGAACTTTAGTGTAGTTTTTTCCAATTCTGTGAAGAAAGTCATTGGTAGCTTGATGGGGATGGTATTAAATCTATAAATTACCTTGGGCAGTATGGCCATTTTCAAGATATTGATTCTTCCTATCCATGAGCATGGAATGTTCTTCCATTTGTTTGTGTCCTCTTTTATTTCATTGAGCAGTAGTTTGTAGTTCTCCTTGAAGAGGACCTTCACATCCCTTGTAAGTTGGATTCCTAGGTATCTTATTCTCTTTGAAGCAATTGTGAATGGGAGTTCACTCATGATTTGGCTCTCTGTTTGTCTGTTTTTGGTGTAGAAGAATGCTTGTGATTTTTGCACATTGATTTTGTATCCTGAGACTTTGCTGAAGTTGCTTATCAGCTTAAGGAGATTTGGGGCGGAGACGATGGGGTTTTCTAAATATACAGTCATGTCATCTGCAAACAGGGACAATTTGACTTCCTCTTTTCCTAATTGAATACCCTTTATTTCTTTCTCCTGCCTGATTGCCCTGGCCAGAACTTCCAGCACTATGTTGAATAGGAGTGGTGAGAGAGGGCATTCCTGTCTTGTGCCAGTTTTCAAAGGGAATGCTTCCAGTTTTTGTCCATTCAGTATGATACTGGCTGTGGGTTTTTCATAAATAGCTCTTATTATTTTGAGATATGTCCCATCAATATCTAATTTATTGAAGTTTTTAGCATGAAGGGCTGTTGAATTTTGTCAAAGGCCTTTTCTGCATCTATTGAGATAATCATGTGGTTTTTGTCTTTGGTTCTGTTTATATGCTGGATTACGTTTATTGATTTGCATATGTTGAACCAGCCTTGCATCCCAGGGATGAAGCCCACTTGATCATGGTGGATAAGCTTTTTGATGTGCTGCTGGATTCAGTTTGCCAGTATTTTACTGAGGATTTTTGCATCGATGTTCATCAGGGATATTGGTCTAAAATTCTCTTTTTTTGTTGTGTCTCTGCCAGGCTTTGGTAACAGGATGATGCTGGCCTCATAAAATGAGTTAGGGAGGATTCCCTCTTTTTCTATGGATTGGAATAGTTTCAGAAGGAATGGTACCAGCTCCTCCTTGTACCTCTGGTAGAATCTGGCTGTGAATCTGCCTGATCCTGGACTTTTTTTTGATTGGTAGGCTATTAATTATTGCCTCAATTTCAGAGCCTGTTATTGGTCTATTGAGGGATTCAACTTCTTTCTGGTTTAGTCTTGGGAGGGTGTATGTTTCCAGGAATTTATCCATTTCTTCTAGATTTTCAAGTTTATTTGCGTAGAGGTGTTTATAGTATTCTGTGATGGTAGTTTGTGTTTCTGTGGGATCGGTGGTGATATCCCCTTTATCATTTTTTATTGTGTCTATTTGATTCTTCTCTCTTTTCTTCATTATTAGTCTTGCTAGTGATCTATCAATTTTGTTGATCTTTTCAAAAAACCAGCTCCTGGATTCATTGATTTTTTGAAGGGTTTTTTGTGTCTCTATTTCCTTCAGTTCTGCTCTGATCTCAGTTATTTCTTGCCTTCAGCTAGCTTTTGAATGTGTTTGCTCTTGCTTCTCTAGTTCTTTCAATTGTGATGTTAGGGTGTCTATTTTAGATCTTTCCTGCTTTCTCTTGTGGGCATTTAGTGCTATAAATTTCCCTCTACACACTGCTTTAAATGTGTCCCAGAGATTATCATATGTTGTATCTTTGTTCTCATTGGTGTCAAAGAACATCTTTATTTCTGCCTTCATTTTGTTATCTACCCAGTAGTCATTCAGGAGCAGGTTGTTCAGTTTCCATGTAGTTGAGCAGTTTTGAGTGAGTTTCTTAATCCTGAGTTCTAGTTTGATTGCACTGTGGTCTGAGAGATAGTTTGTTATAATTTCTGTTCTTTTACATTTGCTGAGGAGTGCTTTACTTCCAGCTATGTGGTCAATTTTGGAATAAGTGCGATGTGGTGCTGAGAAGAATGCATATTCTGTTGATTTGGGGTGGAGAGTTCTGTAGATGTCTATTAGGTCCACTTGGTGCAGAGCTGAATTCAATTCCTGGATATCCTTGTTAATTTTCTGTCTCGCTGATCTGTCTAATGTTGATGGTGGGGTGTTAAAAGTCTCCCATTGATCGCGCCACTGCACTCCAGCCTGGGTGAAAGAGCGAGACTCCGTCTCAAAAAAAAAAAAAAAGTCTCCCATTATTATTGTGTGGGAGTCTCAGTCTCTTTGTAGGTCTCTAAGGACTTGCTTTATGAGTCTGGGTGCTCCTGTATTGGGTGCATCTATATTTAGGATAGTTAGCTCTTCTTGTTGAATTGATCCCTTTACCATTAAGTAATGGCCTTCTTTGTCTCTTTTGATCTTTGTTGGTTTAAAGTCTGTTTTATCAGAGACTAGGATTGCAACCCCTGCCTTTTTTTGTATTCCATTTGCTTGGTAGATCTTCCTCCATCCCTTTATTTTGAGCCTATGTGTGTCTCTGCACGTGAGATGGGTCTCCTGAATACAGCACACTGATGAATCTTGACTCTTTATCCAATTTGCCAGTCTGTGTCTTCTAATTGGAGCATTTAGCCCATTTACATTTAAGGTTAAATAGGTGTGAATTTGATCCTGTCATTATGATGTTAGCTGGTTATTTTGGTCATTAGTTGATGCAGTTTCTTCCTAGTATTGGTGGTCTTTATAATTTGGCATGTTTTTGCAGTGGCTGGTACCAGTTGTTCCTTTCCATGTTTAGTGCTTCCTTCAGGAGCTCTTGTAGGGAAGGCCTGGTGGTGACAAAATCTCTCAGCATTTGCTTGTCTGTAAGGATTTTATTTCTCCTTCACTTATGAAGCTTAGTTTGACTGGATATGAAATTCTGGGTTGAAAATTCTTTTCTTTAAGAATGTTGAATATTGGCCTCCACTCTCTTTTGGCTTGTAGGGTTTCTGCAGGGAGATCCACTGTTAGTCTGATGGGTTTCCCTTTGTGTGTAACCCGATCTTTCTCTCTGGCTGCCCTTAACATTTTTTCCTTCATTTCAACTTTGGTGAATCTGGGAATTATGTGTCTTGGAGTTGCTCTTCTCAAGGAGAATCTTTGTGGCATTCTCTGTATTTCCTGAATTTGAATGTTGGCCTGCCTTGCTGGGTTGGGGAATTTCTCCTGGATAATATCCTGCAGAGTGTTTTGCAACTTGGTTCCATTCTCCCCATCACTTTCAGATACACCAATCAGACGTAGATTTGGTCTTTTCACATAGTCCCATATTTCTTGGAGGCTTTGTTTGTTTATTTTTACTCTTTTTTCTTTAAACTTCTCTTCTTGCTTCATTTCATTCATTTGATCTTCAATCACTGACACCCTTTCTTCCAGTTGATCTAATCAGCTGCTAAAGCTTGTGCATTCGTCATGTAGTTCTCGTGCCATGGTTTTCAACTCCATCAGGTCATTTAAGGACTTCTCTACACTGGTTATTCTAGTTAGCCATTCATCTAATCTTTTTTCAAAGTTTTTAGCTTCTTTGTGATGGTTCAAACTTCCTCCTTTAGCTCGGAGAGGTTTGATCGTCTGAAGCCTTCTTCTCTCAACTCGTCAGTCATTCTCCGTCCAGCTTTGTTCCCTTGCTGGCAAGGAACTGCGTTCCTTTGGAGGGGGAGAGGCACTCTGATTTTTAGAATTTTCAGCTTTTCTGCTCTGTTTTTTCCCCATCTTTGTGGTTTTATCTACCTTTGGTCTTTGATGATGGTGACGTACAGATGGGGTTTTGGTGTGAATGTCCTTTCTGTTTGTTAGTTTTGGTGGTTCTAAGATGGCTGAATAGGAACAGCTCTAGTCTACAGCTCCCAGTGTGAGTGACACAGAAGACGAGTGATTTCTGCATTTCCAGCTGAGGTACCAGGTTCATCTCACTGAGGCTTGTCGGACAGTGGCTGCAGGACAGTGGGTGCAGCCCACTGAGCATGAGCCAAAGCAGAGCAAGGCATTGCCTCACCCGGGAAGCACAAGGGGTCAGGGAATTCCCTTTCCTAGCCAAGGAAAGCTGTGACAGATGGCACCTGGAAAATCGGGCCACTCCCACCCTAATACTGTGCTTTTCCAATGTTCTTAGCAAATGGCACACCAGGAGATTATATCCCGTGCCTGGTTTGGGAGGTTCCCACACCCACAGAGCCTCACTCATTGCTGGCACAGCGGTCTGAGATCGAATTGCAACATGGCAGCAAGGCTGGTGGAGGGGCGCCCACCATTGCTGAGGCTTGAGTAGGTAAACAAAGAGGCCGGGAAGCTTGAACTGCATGGAGCCCACCGCAGCTCAAGGAGCCTGCCTGTCTCTGTAGATTCCATGTCTGGAGGCAGGGCATAGCCGAACAAAAGGCAGCAGAAACCTCTGTAGACTTAAATGTCCCTGTTGGACAGCTTTGAAGAGAGTGGTGGTTCTCCCAGCATGGAGTTTGAGATCTAAGAACGGACAGACTGCCTCCTCCAGTGAGTCCCTGACTCCCGAGTAGCGTAACTGGGAGGCACCCCCCAGTAGGGGCAGACTGACACCTCACACGGCCGGGTACCTCTCTGAGATGAAGCCTCCAGAGGAACGATCAGGCAGCAACATTTGCTGTTCAGCAATATTCACTGTTCTGCAGTCTCCACTGCTGATACCCAGGCAGACAGGGTCTGGAGTGGACCTCCAGCAAACTCCAACAGACCTGCAGCTGAGGGTCCTGACTGTTGGAAGGAAAACTAACGAATCTGTTATTTTCTTTACTGGGAGTCCCTTTCGAACCCCCACAAACTCCTACTTAGCCCTGCAAACTCTAACTCAACTTTTAATAGCAGCCAATTATTTGCTTAGGGCTCAATTATGGGCAACGAGGTCTGAGATGACGTCTCTGATGAATCCTCTGGGAGTTCTCCTACTTATAGGCAGGAATCATCACAGGTCACACCAAGGAACGGCAAAATACAAAGGAAAATATCCGGGATCAGCTACACTTTGGTTTGTCCGAGCATACTTTCCGTGTTACAACTTATCTCCTCTATACGCATGTTCCCTGATGGACTTCTTGAGCTGCAGAATTGACTAATCCTAAAATCTGATGTGGTCATTCACAGCTAAAGGCATCTGCAGCCTTTTGTTCTTCATGTTGTAATAATTTTCTTACAGATACTTCCCCCATTAATTCTTGAGCTCTTACAGGACAAAGAGACTCAGTCTTCTTGTTCTTTGATTCTCCCTTGGGATATAGGCTCATGTTTATCACTCAGTGAACATTCAATAAATATTTGTTGAATTGTGAAAAATAAAAAAGGGGGTTTTAACTTTAAGATACTTAGCCACAGTTACAAACACTTAAAAGGAACAGAATATTAGCTATGTCTGATGGAATATAAATTGATGAGATCAGTTCAACAAGCCAAATTCCAAATCAGTTTTGCTCCTCCAGAGTTGACCTCACAGCGACTACTGACTTCCCAATTCTCTGGTTGCTTCATCAGTAGAGACGATCAGCCACAGCACTGGGGCCATACTGGGAAAAATGACAAAAGTGATCACATCTGCCTCTGATCCAAGAACTTCCTAAGGTGCATGGTATGAGATATCAGGAGCCAAAGTCCTCGTGAGATCATGGGCACAGCTCAACAGGGTCCCATAAGATTCCTAATGGCTCCCAATCTGTGGGGCAGGGAAACGTTAGGCTCAAAACCCTGCAGGTCCCTACGAAGTTTGTTTGTTTTGAAGGTGAGATTTCTTTCTTTTCTTTTCTTTTTTCCTTTTTAGATTTAAAGATTTTAAACATATTACGTCTTGCCTCGCATAGTTTCTATGGAAAGGGAGGCAGTATATCTGAGGATGGAAAAAGTAATTATTCTGCCAAAACTGTCTTTCACTAATGCTGAACGACTGGGCAAATTCACCACATTTTCCACCTTCTCACATGTCTTTAAAACCTAGTCGTTGCCAGTGTCACCACTGGTACAATATCGGTTATGCACAATTCAAATGTTCATCTGTAATGGCAAAACCCTTAATAATAACAATGATAGTAAAAATAACAGGCTAAATTTTGCAATTTATAAAGGACTTCCACATGCATTATCTCATATGATCTTCACAACGTTGTCTTAAGGGGGCATGAAATTTTTGTTCTATAGACACAAAGGCTTGAGGTTCATGTATAGTTAGTGACAAAACAAAAAACTTAGATTTTCTGAAATCTTGTTTAACATTTTTTCACTATATACTGTGCACTTAAGACTTGAAAGCACCAACAATTATTTATTAAATTAAATCTAGTTCATACAGAATCAAAAGAAACTTCATTACTTAGGAGATTAGTAATTTTTAAAAAAGATGAAGTTATTTTACCAAGATCATTCCCTAAGACAAACAAAAACAGTCATTGAAAAAGAGAATATGAAATGCCTTTATAATGGCACTAAAGTAAAGGTTGGATGCTTAAATAAATAGGAAAAGGTGTCAAGTTCAAAGTAAACAAAATCAAAGAATGCACAAATAAGATGAAAAATATAAAACAGCAAATACATTTGGTTAAAATTCAGCTAATGGGAAAAATATTAAGACATTATTTGCAGATTAATGTATAAAACAGAAAACTGGGTGTTTTGGTGTAAAGCAATTAAATTAATGGGTATGAAATTCCTTCTCTTGCCTCCAGCAAAAAGCACTGGCAGTTTTCTGATGAGGTGAGATATACATAATGCAACTTTAAAGCACATACAAGGCAAGCGTAACATGACTCAAGACAAAAATTTTTAACCAGAAGAGCTATAAAAACACCACTCTGGGCCATATAGAGACCACAGGATGCATAATATATTATTTGAAAATGATTTTAAAATAGCACATCACATACAAAAAAATTTTTTAATCCTACACTCACATTAGAATAGCATGTCAGAGAAGTGAATACTGAACAGGCAAATCTTGTCCTCAAAGTATATTTAATAAATTAAATCCTTTAAAAATTCCCACTACAGCCTATATATCCTCAAGCACAGAGTTTGTTTGTGTTCCTCTATCACAATAAGATCCTTGTTCTGTTCCCAGTAGTTAACAAATCCAACAACTTAAAAAAAAAATTATTGCTGATTTAGACTTACCTTACCCTACCAAATGTAGTACTTCAAAAATCAAAATTAGAATATCAATTATTACCCTTGTCCTTGTGAACTGAAGGAAAGGAAAATCAGCTTGGGTAAAAGAAATGATGCCGTCATAGTCTAGATTTACATAACAAAAAAATGCATTACGTGTTGAGGGTAGCTTTAACGAATTGAATCACAAGAAAAGCAAAAAATAAATGGAATGGTTGATTTGTTTCTGCTTCTCTAGCCTGATTTGAGATAATTTTCTTAAATATCACAGATAAGTGTGATTTTTCCATTTTACCATGCCCTGGGTTGATTCTGCTTTAGATGCAGTATTCCATTTATGAGGAGGTCTAAATTGTGAGGTACCACTGTGTAACCAGAGGCTTACAGAGTTAATTACATGACATTCTTAACCAATGATGTATTTGGAAGAACTCTATAACAAGTATAAGGTGCTAAACAAATGTAAGTAATATATTATCATAAAATAGCTATTATTTATAAAGCTATGTGTGTATATCTATGCATATGTCTTTTATATAGGAATATATGTATATATTAAAGACTTTAAAATGTATATATATTTAAATGTCTTTCCTGCTTATACTCAGTAACCCACAGATTAAGAAGAGAAAAGTAATTTCCTGTTCAGATTCAGACAGATGCTTCTAAACAGTAAGTTGTACGGATTAGGCTAAGAACAACACTTGAAACCATAATTATAAGAAAAAAATCTAACTATATGATGTATTACACTCCAAAAACAGGGAGTCTTCAATTTATGAAGAGATTGTTTTCCAAAAGTTTACTTGTTGGATCTGTTACATACATTTTTCTGTAGCTACGTGGTTATCTTCCCAACTTGGTAGATAAGAGTCTACTAACTCATAATGAATATAAAATATAGCATTATATTAACTGTAACTAATCTTAATCTTTATGAATGCTCTCCTAATATTCCAAGCCAGCTGTCTTGTCCCCTCATCCTTTCTGCTGTGTACCTTTAGCCAATTTTCATATTAAATAGTTTGCATAGGCCTACTCTCTCATTTATCGAAGTTCCTCTGAAAATACAGAGTTTAATGCAGAATTCCAGATGTGGTCCGACAAGAGCAGAGTGTAGTGGAATTCTTATCTTCTGTGATCTAGACATGGTAGTTCTGCTGGTGTGGCAAACTCCATGAGCTATTTCAGCTTCATGTTACTCTATTTGTTCACATTAAGCTTTAAAGTCAGCTGAAATCCCTGTATCTTCAACAAGTGAATTACTATACAGCCAGGACTCCCCTGTCCTGCCTTTACTGGATTTCTAGCTACTCTTTATTGCATTAATTAAGTTGAACAATTTTCATATAAAAGAGAATCTTTTAGATGTAAATTTCACCTCGTGAAACTTTTCTAAATCTATGTAATACTTAGAGAAACCAGTTGAGATATCTGGATGTCTTGAAGTAAATAATTTATCTGAGCATTCTTATGTCTAAAAAAATTCCTTTGGGAGGCAGAAAATACAGTTTTCAAGACAGTGGTTCTCAAATTTTACTTTATATTGGAATTACCTGGAGAGTTTTTAAAAATTCCTAAGTTCAAATGCTATGGTTTGAATGTTTATGTCCCCTCCAAAATTCATGTGTTGAAACTTAATTGCCAATGTAATAATATTAAGATGTGAGACCTTCAGGAGATGATTAAGTCATGAGGATGGAGCTCTAGTGAGTTGAATGAATGCCTTTATAAAAGAGGTTACACATAGCAAGAGGCCCTATTGCCCTTCCCCGTTCTGCCATGTGAGGATACAGCAACCAAGTGCCATCTTGGAAGCAGAGAGCAGCCCTCACCAGACACCAATGCCAGTGCCTTGATCTTGGACTTCCCAGCCTCCAGAATTGTAAGAAATAAATTTCTGTTCTTTATAAATTATCCAGTCTGTGGTATTTTGTTATAGGAACACAAATAGATCAAGTCACCCAAGTTGCGCCAATACCAATTGATTCAGAATGTATTCATTGGTGGGTGGGAATGGAAGCCAGCATCATAAAGATTTCTACGTGAACCCAATGTTTGGAAACTACTGGCTTAAGAGTAAGTCCCATAGTGAAAAAATTTGGGAGCACACCCCAGCATCCATCACTATCAGCAATGTGGCTTTCAGCATACTACTTAACTTCTCTAAGCTTCAATTTCCTCATCTGTAAAATGGAGCTAATAAGATTTTACTCTTCAGGATTGTTAAAAGGATACATATTAAGCATATAGCAAGATGTCTGGTATATGTTAATACTGTTTTTTATTATTATTTTTAGAAAGTATGTGTTACCAATAGTTTACATAACTAAAATAATCAATCTAATGAATAACCACTTGAAATTTATTTGATTCCACGTCATTAACCCTTATGAATGTGTTCAAAATATATAACTCAGGTAACAACAAACATTGTACTGTATATTCAATGCCACTTTAAAACCCAAAGAAGGCCAGGAGTGGTGGCTTATGCCTATAATCCCAGCACATTGGGAGGCCAAGGTGGGAGAATTGAGACCAGCCTGGGCAACATAGCAAGACTTCTGCTTCTACAAAAAAAAAAAAATTAAAAATTAACTGGGCATGGTGGCATGCACTTGTAGTCCCACTTACTTGGGAGGCTGAGGTGGGAGGATCACTTGAGCCCAGGAGTTTGAGGCTGCAGTGAGCTATAATCACACCATTGCACTCCAACCTGGGCAACAGAGCAAAATCCTGTCTCAAAAAAACAGTAAAAAGAATGAGCTGGCAAAAATACATCCTTGACTATTATTAGATAATAATTCTATGTTCATACAACTAAAACCACTTTTATTCATTAATTCTTTTGGTAAATTAGGAGCCTCAGAAATATAACTTACTATGTGTTGTACATTGTGAGATTCAAAAATATATAAAACCTTGATTAGTGATTCTCAGCTCTGGTTTCACATTATAATTACTTGGGGTGATTTCTTAGAAATATGAATGCTCAAACTGGGCATGGTGGCTCACACCTGTAATCCTTTTGAGAGGTTGAAGTGGGCAGATTGCTTGAGCCCAGAAGTTCGAGACCAGACTGGGCAACATGGTGAAACCCTTTCTCTCCTGAAAGTAAAAAAAACATTAGCTGGGCATGGTGGCATGTGCCTGCAGTCCCAGCTGCTCAGGAGGCTGAGGTGGGAGGATCACTTGAGCCCAGGAGACAGAGGCTGCATTGAGCCACAATTGCCCCATAGCACTCCAGCCTGGGTGACAGAGTGAGACCTTGTCTCAAAAAAAAAAAAAAGAAAGAAATATGAACGCTTAGATCTCATTCTCAATGATACAGATTTATTGAACAGGGATAGGATTCTGGAATAAAAATTTTTTTAAGCTCTGAAGTTTATTTTAATGTGTAGCCAGGGTAGAGGATTACCTATCTGGATAATTTCCAAAATATGTTGCTGTTACCTCCAAAATTATAGCATAGTGTCAACAAGTGCATATGTTTAGTTTAAGAATAAACAGAGGGGAAGCATGTCTGAAATGGTGGAATAGTGACCTCCAAAAATCTTACCCTCCAAAACAAAAAGAACACTGGCAAAAAGTGGTAAAAATCAACATTTTCCAGAACTCTCAAATTTAATAAAAGGCTTGCAACAAACAGCATCTATTCAAGAAAAATGCCTGAATCTCAGTAAGAAAAGTGAGCTTTGTGGTATTTTAACTTTCTCTATTGCAGTCTCCCTCTCTCCAGCTCCACAGTAGCCTTGAAGATCAGCAACCTTGCAACTGTGGAATCTGGAGAAATCTGCAGCCTACAAACCATAGGAGGGACAGAATGGGTTTGAAGCCCCCCAAAAGCTCCATTCTAAAAACTGCCTGTATGGCAATTCCTAGGAAAAGCACCAATCACAAGCCTTGTCTTTACTTGACCTAAGACTTCACACAGTGAGTAAAGTCTTATCCCTAGAGTGTTTGTTATACAAAATCAGTGGCAATTATTTAACAACAACAACAAAAAAGCTGCTTGAGATAAGCATACCAGCTGCAGTAAATAAGAGGCTGGTCAAAAAAATTAAAAGAAAAATCTTAGAAGTGAGAAGTGTGTACAGGGATTTGAAAAACAACATGTTCCTGGGAATCTAAAATGCTACATACATGTGTCAGGTTGTGTGCATGCTCAGAAAAGATCTCAGAAGGCCTTAGTTTCTCACCTTTGGCTGACCTTGAGGTTCTATACAAGCAGAAGTGAAGTCTGAGAGTTATAAACTGTAGTAATGTTAATGCACACAGAACCCTCATCACAGGGTGGGAGACTTAACAGTGCAAGGCATTTAAGGAAATATCTGTCGGCTCATTTGTTGACCAACAAGTTGAGTAGAAACCTCTGGAGTCATGCATGACAAAAAAATGCATATTTGACAGAATTAGCCCAAGATAGTTAATAACAAAATAAACAATAGCAAAAGCAACAACAAACAGCAACAAATACAGACCACAGGAAGGGGAGAGTCTGACTTCTAGGATTTTCATATTTAATTATTTAAAATATTGCTTTTAACAAAAAATATGATACATAAAACAAAGGAGAAAAGTATGCTTCAAAGTATGCACCAGGGGAAAAAGCATTCAAGAGATTCTGACCCTCAGGAAGCCTGTACAATGTTGGCCTTATTAGAAAAACTTGAAAATCGGTTATTATAAACATATTTGTGAAACTAAAGGAAACTATGCCCCAAAAAAGTTTGAGAAAAACTTTTCAGGAAGTAGAGTGCATCAATAAAGAGAATTAAATTGTGTTAAAAATTAAATAGAAATTCTGGAGTTGAATTTCTTCAGTTTAGTTGAAAGTACAATAACTGAAATGAAAAATTCATTAGATGGGCTCAACAGCAGATTTGAGCAGGCAGAAGAGACACTCAGTGAGCATGATAGATGGGTAAATTCAGATTATCCAATGCGAACAGGCAGAAGAAATGAATGAAGAAACATGAGCATAGCTTCAGAGACCTGGCGGACATCATCAAGCATGCCAACATACACATATGAGCATTCTAGAAAAAAGGAGAAAAAGGAAAAAAAGGCAGAAAGGATATTTGAAAAAATAATGGCCAAAAGTTCTCCAAATTTGATGAGAAACTTTAACTACATATCCAAGTATCCTAATGAATTTTATGTAGAATATACTCAAAGAAATCCCCAGTTAGGCACATCACAGTCAAACTATTGAAAGACAAAGAATCTTGAAAGTTGCAAGAGAAAATGACTCAAACAAGGGAACCTCATTAAGCTCAACAGCTGACTTCTCATCAGAAAGTGTGGAGATGTTACCAAGATGGCGAACTTGGAAGCTCCAAACCCTCATTCTCCTATGGAAACATTAAATAAACAACTATAGACAGACTCAACTTTATAAAAGCTTTGAAAATCAGCTCAGATATCTAAAGAAAATACCAAACCACAAAAAATCCACATTTGAAACATAAAATTTCCTGGCACTTTTATTTGCACTTTCTCCACCCCTTCTCTGGCACAGCATGGGGCAGTCAGGAGGCATTACTTTAAGTCTTATTTCCTTCCTTCAGCCGGAAGGACTAAAGTGGAAATTGTTTGCCATGTTTTGGCCTATCTGTGGGCTACTTGAGTGACTGGTTTCTGTTTTATCTGACTCAGAGCTCAGACAGAACACCATGGCAGAGTCTAGATTTCAGCTAGCAGAAGCTGTGAAAGGCAAAGGTAGAGACTGTGGCCTATGAAGACTTCAGGGAGACTGCAGACTCACAGACACCTGGGGGCGAGAGATTACAGGTACAGAAGTACAATAGAATGCCTAAGATCACAAGAAGAAGCTGGGGTGAGCCTCTTTGGAAAATTAAGATATTTAAGAACAGCCATGTATATGGGGGAAAAACATTAAAAGCATACATGCAGGCTCAGATAGGATGAATGCTCAGAAAAGACCCAAGAAGACCTTCTGCTTTTACTCTGGGATGATCCCAGGCTCAGGAGCTTGTTAACTAGTGAAGGTCTTCCGAGCTGGTCTGCAAAAACTGAGAGAAGTGGCTGTTTCTTTAAATGCCCAGTTTTCAACAAAAGATCTGAAGACATACGAAGAAACAGGAAAGCATGGCTTATGTAAAGGAACAAATCTCCCAAAACTGAGAAAAGAAAATACATCAGACTTACTAGACAAAGACGCTAAAACAACTGTCTTACGTATATTGAAGGAACTAAAGGAAAACACAAAGAATTAAAATAAATAAGGAAAATTATATATAAATAAAATGAGAATATAAACAAGGAGATAGAAAAAATAGGCCTGGCATGGTGGCTCACGCCTGTAATCCCAGCACTTTGGGAGGCTGAGGCGGGCAGATCACGAGGTCAAGAGATCAAAACCATCCTGGCCAACATAGTGAAACCCTGTCTCTACTAAAAATACAAAAATTAGCCAGGGATGGTGGCATGTGCCTGTAATCCCAGCTATGTGGGAGGCTGAGGCAGGAGAATGGCTTGAACCTGGGAGGTGGAGGTTGCAGTGAGCCAAGACCTCACCACCGCACTTCAGGCTGGGTGACAGAGTGAGACTCCATCTCAAAAATATATATATATATATATATATATATCCAAACAAATTCTGGAACTGAAAAATACAATAACTAAATTGAAAAATTCACTATAGGATATAACAGCAGAAGAAGAAATCAGTGACATGAACACAGGTCATTTGAAATTATCAAGTATGAAAAGCAGAAACCAAAACAACAAACAAAAAGAATGTGAGAAAAGGACAAGAAAATTATTTAAAGTAATAATGACCAAAAATGTCCCAAATTTAAGGAAAGAGATAGATATACAAATCCAATAATTCAAACAATTCCAAGTAGGACAAACAAAAAGATAATCACACCAAGACACCATATCCCCAAGTTGTTGAAAGACAAAGAGAGGTTCTTGAAAGTGGCAAAAGAAAAGCAACATGTCATGTACAAGGGATCTCAACAATATAAATATCAGTAGATTTCTCCAGAGAAGTTTTGCAGGCCAAAAGACAGTGAGATTACATATTTAAAGTGATAATAAAACTATAAACTGAACATTTGATATTGATCAAAACTGTCTTTCAAGAATGAAGAAAAAATTAGACTAACCTAGAGAAACAGAAGTTGAAGGATTTATTACTAGACTTGTCATACAAGAGATGCAAAAGAGAGTCCTACAAGTTGAAATAAAAGGATTCTACACAGTAACTTGAAGCCATCCAAAAATATAAAGTTCTTTGGTAAAAATAAATAGATGAACAAATAAAAATAACAGTATTATAGTAATTTTGTAACTCTACTTTTTATTTTCTATAGGATTTAAAAGACAAATGCATAAAAATTATGCATGTCGGTGAGTACGCAATATATAAAGATGTTATTTGTGGCATTCATAACACAGTGTACGGGTGGAGGGGAAAGTGGAGTTGTATACAATTGAAATGAAGTTACTATCAATTTAAAAGAGATTGTTATAACTTTAGAATGGTATATGTAATCTCCATGTTAGTAACCACAAAGAAAATAACCATAAAGTATACACAAAAGGAAATCAAAATGTGTCACTATAAAAAAAAACTAAGCACAAAGAAAAGCAGTAATGAAGAAAATGAAGAATAAAAGACTATAAAACATACAGAAAACAGAGCACAAAATAGCAAAAATAAGTGCTTTCCTATACTTTAAATGTAAATGGAATAAAGTCCCTAATCAAAATGGATTGGCAAAATGGATTTAAAAAAAATTCTACAATATATTGTTTACAAGAGAATCATTTTAGATTTAAGGATACACATAGGTTGAAAGTGAAACATTGAAATATGACATTCCATGCAAATAGTAAATAAAAGAGAGCAAGATTGTCCATAACAATAACAGACAAAATAGCCTTAAATCAAAAATTGTTGCAAGACACAAAGAAGGATATTATATAAAGGTCAATTCAAGAAGATGTAATAATTACAAACATACATGCACCAAACATCAAAGTTCTGAAATAAATGAAGCAAACATTGACAGAGTTGAAGGGAAAAATAGGCAACTTCAATATCCCATTTCCCATCATGCATAGAACAACTAGAGAGAACATAAATAAAGAAATAGAAGACTTCAACAACACTATAGACCAACTGTACCTAATGGACGCATACAAAACACTCCACCCAACAACAGCAGAATACTCATTTTTCTCAAGTGCACAATAAACATTCTCCAGGATAGACCATATATGAGGCCACAAAACAAGTCTTTAAAAATAAAAAAGATTGAAGTCATACAAAGTATCTCTTCTGAACACAATGGAATGAAACTAGAAATTTGCAGCAGAAGGAAAAGTGGAAAATTCACAAATATGTGGAAATTAAACAACACACTCCTACGCAACCAATGTGTCAAAGAAGAAATTATACAAAAATAGAAAAACAACATATAAAATCAATGAAAGCAAGAGTTGGTTATTCAAAAAGATAAGAATATTCATAGACTTTAAATTAGATTAGAAAAAAGTGAGAAGACTCAAATAACTAAAATTAGAAATAGAAAAGATTGTAAGAGAATAGTATGAACAGTTGTACACCAAGTTGGATAACATACATGAAATAGACAAATTTCTAGAAACAAACAACCTACCAAGACTGAATCATGAAGAAACAGAAAATCTGAACAGATCAGTAATGAGTAAGGAGATTTAAACAATAATAAAAGCCTCCCAGTGAAGAAAAGGACACTTAAGGTGATTCCGTATCTTTGCTATTGTGAAATAGTGCTGTGATAAACATACAAGTACATGTATCTTTTTGATATGGCAATTTCTTTCTTTCCTTTGGGTAGATACCCAGTAGTGGTGTTGCCGGATCAAATGGTAGTTCTATTTTTAGTTCTTTGAGAAATCTCCATACTGTTTTCTATAGAAGTTACACTAATTTACATTCCCACCAACAGTGTATAAGTGTTCCCTTTTCTCCCCACCCTTGCCAACATACGTTGTTTTTGTTTGTCTTACTTTTTAATAATAGCCATCCTGAATGGAGTAAGATGATATCTCACTGTGGTTTTAATTTGCATTTCTCTGATGATTGGTGATATTGAGCAGTTTTTCATATTCCTGTTGGCTATTTGTATGTCTTCTTTTGAAAAATGTCTATTCATGTTCTTTGCCCTCCTTTTAATGGGATTATTTTGTTGTTGAGTTGTTTGAGTTCCTTGTAAAATCTGGTTATTAGTCCCTTGTTGGATATGTACTTTGCAAATGTTTTCTCTCATTCTATAGGTTGTCTATTTATTCTGTTAATTATTACTTTGGCTGTGTAAAAGCTTTTTGATTTAATTAATTCTCATTTGTCTATTTTTGAGTTTGTGCCGAGAATATATCCACATAACAAAACTGTACAGTACCCCTTAAGTTTATACAAATAAAAAATTTTTAAAAAGACTTTCAACAAGGAGGTCAAAACTATTCAAGGGGGAAAGTCTTTTCAACAAATGTTGTTGGGAAAATAAATGGTGTTGGATGTTCACATGCAAAAGAGTAAATTTGAATTCCTACCTTACACCATATGCAAAAATGTAACTCAAAATGGATTAAAGACCTAAACATAAGACCTGAAACTACAAAACTTTCAGAAGAAAACATCCAAAGAACAATGTAGCTGAAGTTCTAAGCATGTTGAGTTTAGGTCCAGAAACAGACAAAGCCACATTTAGTTCAAATTTTACAGGACAACAAAACGAAAGTGTTTCAGGCAGGGCAGCCAAATCTAGTTCACTTCTTGAAAACAGGTATACAAAGGGGCTTCCACATTCATGAAAGGAGATAGAAAAACATTACTACTAAAGGTTGCCTGTGGCTGCTTCTTATATGAAGCCGTGTGCCTAGAGAAATCAAGCTGGACCCAAACTCCTGACCAGAAACTGAGCAAGGGATAAGGAAGATTTCACACTTGCGGTAGTTGCTAAAGCAGGGGCTTGTTGGGTAGAGAAGCAGGCATGCTGGAAAAGGACAGTCTGCCTGAAAGAAGAGAAAACAGCCACACTTTGATGGACACAGCATATCAAATTTGACATCAGAATAATTCCCAAGCACAGAGATAATCATCATAAGTGATTCTCTCACACAGGAATTTTGCTCAGTAAGAAAGCTAGGGGGTTAGGCTGGAAAATGGAGAGGGATTTCTGAATCCCACTGTCTCTTAGTCTTATGATCTCATGGGTCTCTACTGGTGGTGTTGAAGCTCCACAACCTCAAAGTCTCTGCAGTCCCACATTTTGGTGTGCTGTCCCTCGGTCCCACTGTCCCACATTCTGATCTCGCAGTCTCACACACGGACATTCCCACAGACTTCAAGTCTCCCAGCCCTGTGTACTCAATGATGATTGCAGCTTTGCAATTATGCATTCTCACAGTCTAACAGTCTTACAGTTAAGCAGCCCCGTGACCTCAGTTATGTTGGTCAATTTGAGATTGGTGATCACACGTTGATAATAATGGTAACTGGCCCAATTACATGATTTTCTCCTGCAACATTCACCAGCCAGACTAGAGTCATGGGCAAGATGGATAAATGCTCTTTCCAGGGTTGAGACTTCATTAGGCAGGTATCATGGAAAGAAAGAGAGTATATGGACTTGAAGGTATTTGAAATGCAGTGAGTGCTATGCAATATATCCATGGAACAAAACTGCACTTGTACCCCATTTATACAAATAAAAAATGCATAACCAAAAAAATGGAGTAAGTACAATGATAGATCATGGAACTAATGTGTGCAATGAGGGAATTGAAGATAACAAAAGGCTGGTGGATAGAAAAAACAGTGAGGTCAATGGGCAGGGGGCCTGATGGGGTCACAGTGCAATGGGAGTGCTTAAGCAAGTGAACTGGAAAAAGAAGCCATCTGGGGTCCCAGTCAGGTGTTTGAGTCAATGAATTTTGACACGGCACAGTTTCTGAACTGATCATGACAGCGTGCATTGTTTGATGCTGGGCACTCTTGGCTGAGGTGAACATAATAACATGATTAATTTAATAGATGAAGTTATTAATTTAATAAGTAACTGAAAACTGATAACCAACTGTGCTTTCAAAATTAAGTGGTTAAGTGGTTTCATGAATAACTAGTGGCTGGTATATAATTCTGTATATTCCTGTTTAGAATAGGCAATGCTTTTCGTTGTAAGTTACTATTTTGTACACTGTGTTACTCTTCTGTCAATTTCATCCCTTCATAGACTAGCAGCCTCTATTGCAGCCCTCTGTGGAGTAGGGAATGGGAGGGCAGTAGTGGGGAGATAGGGAGGAGAAAGGAAAGTGATAGATTTGAGCTACGGCCAGTGATTCTTCTGGCTGTGCTCTGAAGACAGGCTTTTTAAGGCCCTCACTTTTGTTTGGCCCCTTTATGTATGTCCCCACTTGAAAATCTGGTATATATATATATATATATATATATATATATATATATATATATACTTGTATTATAGTTTGTTACTCTAATCTTTTAGGATTTTAGGATCTGGGGGCCAGATGGGTGAATACAAATAGAACTATTTGGTGACTGAAAATGACAGCTGACCCCAAACAGGGAGGCAGAACCCAAATGCGGATTACATTTTAAAGACGTTTTGGATTTAGAAAAAAAAGTTGATTATTTGGCACCATGTCAGACAGCTATACATTCGACAGCCCAAACATGGCTAAATCGGAGCTTGTGTTTCTAGCCGTATTCCTAGTGTGAAACTAAACCCTCCACAAACCTTCTTCTCAAAGTTCTCATTGGCTTCCTGATTGGGCATGGCCCGTTGGGCAGCTGAAGTTAAACAGAGGGTGATGTCAAATTCCTGTCCTGTTTGATCAGCTGTGTTCTGTCACACCTGTGGTCAGGAAGTTGGCCTCATCCATACTCAGTCCTCAACATTCCTGGCTAAATTGTCCAAGCATGTATTCCAACCTCACAGAAATTAACTTCTCTTCTCTTTTGGGGAATCATTCTCAAATTCCTGACTGGCTTCTCAGTTTAGAGCAGAACTTTAGGTCATTGGTTTTCAAATTACTAGAGTTTTTTTTTTTTTTTTTTTCCTTCAAGATCAAAACCAGACATTGTCTAAACAAGTAGCAAAATTAAGTTTAGGAAGGTTACAAGGCCAAATGATCTCATGGATATATATTACTGATTTGGAAGACATACTGAGTTTTCTTCCTAACCCAACAACTGACTTATTATACATTCAGAGTATTTATTCTAAGATAAGAATACCTGTTTTCTATCTAATTCATAAGGAAATGGTGATCATACATTAATATGAATTATACTAATTACTTCTTATGAAAATGCAAATATAGTTGAACATCTATTTTTTCTTAATAAAAACTTTAAAAAACTCATTAATGAAAGGATGCAGAATTAAGGAAATTAAGCACTATCTTGTCATATTCACAAAACAAATAATATTAAAAATGCAATGATATTTAAGAAAAAATGTTTCTTACAAATGTTGGCAAAAGGCATGAAAATAATTGTGTGATATGACACAATTACATTTTTATATAAATTTTCATATTTTTCAGTATCTTAATGTTCATGGAGCACAAATTTGAGTAGACTTTCTGCAGCAGAGAGTTTTGCTTCTTAAGAACAAAGAATTTAATATATGGATTTTTGCCAGATTCAGTTGCATTTTTTACATCACAACTTCATAATACTGAACACCTGTTCAACCACCCTTTTTCTCCAAAAATGTGTTTGATCGTTCAGCTTGAAAGAAACAGTATTTCACTTCTATTTACAAATCTCTCACATTTTTCACAAAGCAGTTATTAGTTGAATCAGACTTACAGCTCTTGAAATTTACACATAAAATCACGACAGAGGTCGAATCTTAGGATCTCTGTCCTTTTTGGCAATCTTAATAGGAAAAAAGAACTTTTCTTAGACATAACACAGAAACTATCTTAAATGGTAAATGTTCAAATAAAACTTCTTTAAAAATATGCAGATTATTTTTTATGACTAGTTCACTTTAGTTTGACCTTCTGTTCTTGGGTTCTTGATAGACTAAAAAAGACCGTGCAGCTTTCTATGTGAAGCTGCTTATTTCCTGTCTTAAATTATTTCGAGTTTTACAAAGATCATAAAACAGACTCTTATTTCACACTCCGATTTTCCTATCAGATAACAAATGGACAGATAATTTTTAAGCTGGAAAAACATATCTGTTTCACCTAGTACATTTTATTTATCACCAATAAGCTATCAATAACTATTACATACTTGCTTTCTCCAAAATGAAGTCAAGTTTTAAACTTAACTGAAACACTAGTCTACTACCAAAACGGTCAATATTTCTTATTACAAAAATCCCACATTCCATTTGTTTTATGGATTTAATAACAAAATAATTATAATGCAAAAGCAATGTCAACTTACACTGTGAATCTTCATTTCTCTCAATTATTCTGTAATTCATTACTGAAGTCTTTGATTCTGCTACTTGGTTGCCTGGCTTAATCACTGATAGGTAGCTTTATATGTTTCCCAACAAGAAAAGATGTACTACGGCTGGGCGTGGTAACTCACGCCTATAATCCCAGCACTTTGGGAGGCCGAGGCGAGCAGATCACTTGTGGTCAGGAGTTTGAGACCAGCCTGGCCAACATGGCAAAACCCTGTCTCTACTAAAAGTACAAAAATTAGCCAGGCATGGGGGCGCATGCCTGTCCATTCCTGTAATCCCAGCTACTTGGGAGGCTGAGGCAGGAGAATCGCTTGAACCCAGGAGGCAGAGGTTGCAGTGAGCCAAGATCACACTACTGCCCTCCAACCTGGGTGACAGAGCCAGACTCTGTCTCAAAAAAAAGAAGAAGAAAAGAAAGAAAGAAAAGTAAAAGAAAAGAGAAAAGGAATAAAGAAAAGATGTGCTACATTCACTAGAAGCAATATTCACGTCTTATTTTCTTAGCACATACATCTGAAAACGTGTTCTAATGTGTATAACAATATAAAAAAATGGATAACATCTGGTTTGAACAGTTGACATTTCACCATGTCCACACCACATGGACACACATATACACGGTGAACTTAGGTTTCATGATGCCTAACAGACGTGGTAGGGGCCCTGAAGTAGCAACAGCTTGTCTAAAGTTCATGTGGCTCTCACCTATAATTAACAATGGCTGGTTTTTGCAGCATTACTGTCAGTGCCATTAATCCAAACAAAGACGTTATTTATTTCAAAATGATGCCAAATCCTATGACTCATAAGTTAATAAGTCTAAAGTTATTTGCAAAAGCATTGTATGTGAAAACAATGTAGAAATGCTTCCGTACAAAATAAAAGGCAATTCTTTCCTAGAAAGCTGAGCCATTAACTTACCTAAATAGGAAAGGGGCAGTGACGGGGAGAAAGAAAGGGCTATACTATTTGGTATGATCTCTTCTTCTAGTTCCACTGTTTTATTGCAAGCTGGGTGCCCCAGCATATTCAAAACACATTTCCCATCCCTACTCTCCCTCAGAATTTATAACCTTATTAGAAGGCCAGGTGTGGTGGCTCAGGCCTGTAATCCCAGTGCTTTGGGAGGCCGAGGTGGGAGGATCACCTGGAGCCTGGAGTTTGAGACCATCCTGGGCAACAGAGCGAGACCCTATCTTGATCTGAAAAAGTTAGCCAGGCATGGTGACTCAGGCCTAGAGTCCTAACTACTCTGGAGGCTGAGGCAGCAGGACTGCTTGAGCCCAGGAGATTGACATTGCAGTGAGCAAATGTGCCACTGTGCTCCAGCCTGGGCCAAGAGTGAGACTCTGTCTCTAAAAAATAGATAAAGAAATAAGTAAATAAATACATAAATAAATAGTCTTATTAGAAAACAAGTTTAATCCACCTAAAAATCATAGAACATACAAAATATTCATTGAAAATGCTAAATTCAATATAACCAAGTGGGGAAAGTTTTGGATAGTGATATAAACACAACACGAGACCTTAAAAAATTTCCAAGTACACATAACCTCCACGGATATACATTTACATGTATCTTTGGTCATATTATTTTCCACTAATCCAAAAGGCAGTTGATTGTAAAATAAACTATTATTTTATGTACCACCGAGAAAATCACCACTGATTAACCTATGATATAAAGTTACTGATAAAACAAGTATCTGGGGAGCTTTGCTAAAATTTTTACCAAAGGGTCAGCAGTAACTATTTTCTCTCCCTATGTGAAAGAACATTTTAGAAAGGCTTAAAAGAAACTTTTTTTGAGACAGGGTCTTGCTTTGTTGCCCAGGCTTGAGTGCAGTGGCATGACCACGGCTCATTGAAGCCTCAACCTCCCAGGCTCAAGCAATCCTCCCACCTCAGTCTCCAGAGTAGCTGGGACCACAGGCATGTGCATTTAAAAAAAAAAAATTTGTTGTAGAGAAGCAGTCTCCCTGTGCTCCCCCAGCTGACCTCAAAATCCTGAGCTGAAGCAATCCTCCCCCATTGGCCTCTCAAGTCCCGGGGTCACAGGTGTGAGCCACTTTGCCCGGCTTCAAATTAAATTTTTGTTTCACTCAACCTCACTGTTCCTTAACACTGGAAACTTAATTATGTAAATGAATTATGATATATCCATACAATGTAATACTATATAGCCAAAGAAAATTAGACAGGGATATGGAAAGACATACAGAGAGAATTAGAGAGAGACTCACTAGTCATCGGTAAGAAAAAAAAAAAAACAACGGTTGGCTCTTAATATCAGTTATCCCCAAGTGCTAAAATTACAGGTGATTTTTTTTATTTGCTTTTCTTTAGTTTCTAAAACTTACATAATGAACATATAAGCACACACAAACTCATTTAATTCTTGAGGTTTACAACTTTTCATAGCAGATGGCTTACAAAAACAACTATGTCTTACTCGCATATCTCAGACCTGGGCACCAAAACGATAGCCACTAACTACACGTAACTATTTACACTTTTATATTTTTATTTCTTATTTGAGATGGAGTCTAGCTCTGTCACCCAGTGCACTGGAGCAATCTCAGCTCACTACAACTGCAGCCTCCCGGGTTCAAATGATTCTTGTGCCTCCCAAGTAGCTGGGATTACAGGCATGTGCCACCAAGCCTAGCTAATTTTTGTATTTTTAGTAGAGATGGGGTTTTGCCATGTTGGCCAGGCTGGGTCTTGAACTCCTGGCTTCCAGCTATTCACCTGCCTCGGCCTCCCAAAGTGCTGGGATTATAGACATGAGTCACCACACCTGACCTAAACTTTAATTAAAACTGCATATAACTAAAAATTCAGTTATTTGGCCCTACTAGTCACATTCCAAGCATGTGGCTAGTAGTTGCTGTATCTGAACAATACCTTTTCATCATCACGCAAAGTGCTATTAATAGAGTTGCCATAACCATGGTTTGATTCGGATGTGTGTAAATAATGAGATGCTATTCTTAAACATTATAAATGTGCTTTCTTTCCTCTTGCCTTTCTGCGCACATGACCCCTGTCATATTCTACTCCTGAAGTACCCTTCTGCCTTGGAAGAATGTGATTCGTTGTAGAAGGATGCAAGGTGGGAGACAAATATAATATTCAGCTTCTGACCCTGAAAAATAGGACCTTTTAAGAAGAAAGAGCCTTGCAAATCAGGCCACTTTCTTAAGGAAAGCTGCTTTAAGTTTCCCTCTCTCTCATTTCAAGCGTTTACAAGTGTCTTCAACATTTTGCTCACATATCCCAATGTACTTTTGAAAAGCTGTGTTATCTTCTTCATCTGTTTTGAATTGACATCTAAAAATGTTCATCACGAATTTAGCCACAAAGATTTACTTTCTGATATTATACATGTCAATGAAATTTTGTCCCTGCATATTTAGTTAATTTAATAAATGGAAATATCTTCCTTATTACCTAATCATAAAAGCCAGTGCTCATTATTGAAATAATCAGCCAAATTAGTAATCTGCTAGGAAAAGTCTGACTTTGATTTTTTAAATTCATATCAAGGTATTAATTAGGATCCCTTTGATAACTTTCTCACTTCTGGATTCAAATTCAAAGATATCAATGGGTAGGCAATATTCAAATTCAAATACATAGATTGGTAGGTAATAGATGGATGATTGATTGAAAGATAGACAGATAGATAAGCAGGCCATGTGTTTGTTGCCTGGATAAAATAAGGAAGTGCCTCTTTCAGTATTCCTTTCTATTCTTGCTCTTCTGGTTTTGTTCTTCCTGGACTTGCCCTCAGGAATTAGGCATTCTAGAACCATCCTTTTGCTTGGTGCTCTAGAAATCTTTTACAGTACTCAGAGCAATGTGCTTATAGGATTAACGAACAGTGAGAGCCAGGCCTGTCTTTTTTTCTCCATCTGTGCTTGTGTATGTGCACTCTCTCTAGATACATAGATATAGGTATATAGATGTAGATATATAGATACACGCACACAATCACACACACATGCCTCTTCCATGTTTATCATTTCCTAAACCTGAGCTATCTTCTGGGTTTCATACTAGCCTCCTTCTCTTAATAGCTGACCTTCTAGAAAAAACTATGAATCTTCTTTTCCTCTATTTCCTCCTCTCAATTCATTTCTCGCTCCAGTGCCATCCAACTTAAACTCTCACTTCTCAGTGGAAATGGCTATGACCATGACCACCTAATTCCTGTATTTAATGTACTCTTTTCACTTTTCAAGGGAAATTGTCTTCTTAGGGGTAAATAATACTGTTGAACATTCTCCCTCCCTCTTGATTTCTCTCCTTTCTTGGCTTTTTTGTAATCAAGTTCTCCTGGTTTTCCCATCCCCTTCCCACCTGCCTGCCTTCCTTCTTTACTTCACTCTGTCATTGGTGGTCTCCTCTCACTCCACTCCCTCTCCCTTCCATCTACTCTCAGACCTCCACTACCTCCTAGAGGCTGATGACCCCTACTCATATATCTCCATCCAGAATTCTCTCCTGACATCCAGATTCATGTATTCAAATGACTGGATATCTCTACCTGGAGGAAGGCAACTCCATCATCTTTCCTCAGATGATGCTATTCCCATGTTTGGTAAAAATTCTATCATGTTCCTAGCTGTCAACATTAAAGAAAAAAAATCCAAAATTCAAACATCCAATCACTCACCAATTCCTGATTCTACTTTTCAATTCTTTCTTATACTGTCTCTTCTCTCCACCCACACTGCCATGGTGTTAGGTCAAATTTTAATCATTTTCATCTGAACTACTGTAATAGCCCAATTTGTCACCCACTCTTACATGGTTAATTTTCTAATTAGCCATGTGGCTCATGTCACTTCCTTGTTGACGATTCTTCAAATGTTTGTGTTGCCTCAATGATAAATGCATACAAGAGAGGGCAGTTCCTAGTGAGAGATGTGATCAAGCAGAGATCTTTTTCAGGAGCCTGTCTTTCCTTCAAGACAAGAAGAGGGCTGGAGGCAGGGAGTATTCAGAGGGTAGGTGAAGTTCAAGAGAAATGGAACAGGAAGAAGCTCGTTCAGGAGCCTAGGATCTAGTTTAGACCTTGGGGCCAAGAGCAAAGAGAGAGGTGGGCTGGGTCATGTTTTAGGCTGCTTGCATACGAGACCAGCCAGATATTCAGGAAAGAAAGCCCATGTGTGAATAATGAATATGAAAATACTGAAAAATCTTTTCAGCCCAATAATAGATAATTAGATTTGGAGTTGAAATTCATAAGAAGATGGAACACACTTTACATGTAATAACAGCACTAAGCAGAAATAATATCTATCAAAATGGCAACTCACCAATGATAATATTAAATTTGACATTTAAATATAAATTTTCAATGACCATTGAGAGTTAATCAGTATCTATAACATCCTTTTCTAGGAAAGGGAAAGGACTTCAGTTATTATTATATTAGTTATGATTATTTAGCCATATTCATCTTAGTATTCATCCTTTCTACTGAATTTATGGTTTTGCCAAATATATCTTCAATTTCCAAAAAAATCAGTTTTAAGCCTATGAATTTTTAATAACAGTTTATGTGAACCCTTAGGTGTTTCTGAGAATATTAATTTTAAAATTATTTCATTCCTTACATTATCTCTGTTTCTTCTGAAGTCAGTTCTGCTAGTTCATGTGGGTGTGTGTCTTTAACATGGTTAGTATTCCTTAAATATATAGTGATCTTTGTTTAAATTTATGAATGAAGGACTGGACTGATTAGTTAAAGTGACTGATTAAGATTATCCTTCAAGGATTTGTATCAATCTTTCCCCAGTTGGCTTCTTTCTTTCTCTGTAAACAATATTATTTAAATTTGGCACTTAAAAAAATATATTTGAACTTTAATAGGAATTATATATCTATTTCTGCAAGTTTTTATTTTGTTCAATATATTTGTGAAATATATTGATATTGATGATACATTGCCAAAATACATTGATTTTTCACTGCTGCAATGTATAACGTAGTGTGATTCCAGTAAAGATTTGAGATGTTTTTAATTTTTTGGCTGTGATAACAAATGATTCTATTAATGGGTTTATAATAGGTCTCCTCTATTCCAAACACACATTACGATTCACTTTTTTAAAAATATATTTAGGATGATATTTAGAGTCAAGTTAAATTTATTGTAGAACTATCCTTTATATAAAAATATTCAACAAGACCTGGGCAAGATGGCCAAATAGGAACAGCTCTGGTCTGCAGCTCCCAGCGAGATCGACACAGAAAGTGGGTGATTTCTGCATTTCCAACTGAGGTACCCATCTCATCTCATTGGGACTTTTTAGACAGTGGGTACAGCCCACTGAGGGTGAGCAGAAGCAGGATGGGGCGTCACCTCACTTGGGAAGCACAAGGGGTCAGCAAAATCCCTCCCCTAGCCAAGGTAAGGGGGAGTGTGGGACTGTGCCATGAGGAACAGTGTACTCTGGCCCAGATACTACACTTTTCCCATGGTCTTTGCAACCCACAGACCAGGAGATAACCTCAGGTGCCCACACCCCAAAGCCATGGGTTTCAAGCACAAAACTAGGGGGCACAGCAGACACCCAGCTAGCTGCAGGATTTTTTTTTTTCATACCCCAGTGGTGCCTGGAATGCCAGCAAGACAGAACTGTTCACTCTCCTGGAAAGGAGGCTGAAGCCAGGGAGCCAAGTGGTCTAGCTCAGCAGATCCCACTCCCACGGAGCCCAGCAAGCTAAGATCCACTGGCTTGAAATTCTAGCCGCGAGCATAGCAGTCTGAAGTCAGCCTGGCATGCTCAAGCTTGGTGGGGGGGGGGGAGTCTGCCATTACAGAGGCTTGAGTAGGTGGTTTTCCCCTCACAGTGTAAACAACGCCTCCAGGAAGTTCGAACTGGGCGGAGCCCACCACAGCTCCACAAAGCCACTGTAGCCAGACTGCCTCTCTAGATTCCTCCTCTCTGGGCAGGGCATCTCTGAAAGAAAGGAAGCAGCTCCAGTCAGGAGCTTATGCATAAAATTCCCATCTCCCTGGGACAGAACACCTGGGGGAAGAGGTGGCAGTGGGCGCAGCTTCATCTAATTTAAATGTTCCTGTCTGCCAGCTCTGAAGAGAGCAGTGGATCTCTCAGCACAGCGCTCAAGCTCTGCTAAGGAACAGACTGCCTCCTCAAGTGGGTCCCTGACACCAGTGCCTCCTGACTGGGAGACACCTCCCAGCAGGGGGTGGACAGACACCACATATAGGAGAGCTCTGGCTGGCATTTGGCAGATGCCCCTCTAGGACAAAGCTTCCAGAGGAAGGAACAGGCAGCAATCTTTGCTGTTCTGCAGCCTCAGCTCATAATACCCAGGCAAACAGGGTCTGGAGTGGGCCTCCAGCAAACTCCAGCAGACCTGCAGCAGAGGGGCCTGACTGTTAGGAGGAAAACTAACAAACACAAAGGAATAGCATCAACATCAACAAAAAGGACATCCACAAAAAATCCCCAACTGAAGGTCACCAACGTCAAAGACCAAAGGTAGATAAATCCACAAAGATGGGGAAAAACCAGCACAAAAAGGCTGAAAATTCCAAAAACCAGAACGTCTCTTCTCCTCCAAAGGGTCATAACTCCCCGCCAGCAAGGGAACAAAACTAGAAGGAGAATGAGTTTGACGAATTGACAGAAGTAGGCTTCAGAAGGTGAGTAATAACAAATTCCTCTGAGCTAAAGGAGCATGTTCTAACCCAATGCAAGGAAGCTAAGAACCTTGAAAAACAGGTTAGAGAAATTGCTAACTAGAATAATCATTTTAGAGAAGAACAGAAATGACCTGATGGAGCTGAAAAACACAGCAAAAGAACTTCGTGAAGCACACACAAGTATCAATGGCCGAATCGATCAGGCAGAAGAAAGGTTATCAGATATTGAAGATCATCTCAGTGAAATAAAGCATGAAGACAAGATTAGAGAAAAAAGAATGAAAAGGAATGAATGAAGCCTCCAAGAAATATAGGACTATGTGAAAAGACCAAACCTACTTTTGATTGGTGTACCTGAAAGTGACGCGGAGAATGGAACCAAGTTGGAAAACACTGCAGGATATTATCCAGGAGAACTTCCCCAACCTAGCAAGACAGGCCAACATTCAAATTCAGGAAATACAGAGAACACCATAAAGATACTCCTCGAGAAGAGCAACCCCAAGACACATAATCATCAGATTCAGCAAGGTTGAAATGAGGGAAAAAATCTTCAGGCAGCCAGAGAGAAAGATTGGGTTACCCACAAAGGGAAGCCCATCAGACTAACAGTGGATCTCTCTGCAAAAACTCTACAAGCCAAATGAAAGTGGAGGCCAATATTCAACATTCTTAAAGAAAAGAATTTTCAACCCAGAGTTTCATATCCAGCCAAACTAAGCTTCATAAGTGAAGGAGAAATAAAATCCTTTACAGACAATCAAATGCTGTGAGATTTTGTCACCACCAGGCCTGCCTTATGAGAGCTCCTGAAGGAAGCACTAAATATGGAAAGGAAAAACCGGTACCAGCCACTGCAATAACATACCAAATTGTAAAGATCGTCAACACTATGAAGAAACTACATCAACTAATGGGCAAAATAACCAGCTAGCATCAAAATGACAGGATCAAATTCACACATAATAATATTAACCTTAAATGTAAATGGGCTAAATGGCCCAATTAAAAGACATAGATTGGCAAATTGGATAAAGATCAAGACCCATCAGTGTGCTGTATTCAGGAGACCCATCTTATGTGCAAAGACAGACATAGGCTCAAAATAAAGGAATAGAGGAATCTTTACCAAGCAAATGGAAAGCAAAAAAAGCAGGGGTTGCAATCCTAGTCTCTGATGAAACAGACTTTAAACCAATAAAGATCAAAAAAGATAAAAAAGGGCATTACATAAAGGTAAAGAGATCAATGCAACAAGAAGAGCTAACTACCCTAAATATATATGCACCCAGTACAGGAGCACCCAGATTCATAAAACAAGTTCTTGGAGACCTACAAAGAGACTCATACTCCAACACAATAATACTGGGAGACTTTAACACCCACTGTCAGTATTAGACAGATCAATGAGACAGAAAATTAACAAGGATATTCAGGACTTGAACTCAGCTCTGGAACAAGCAAACCTAATAGACATCTACATAACTCTCCACCCCAGATCAACAGAATATACATTCTTCTCAGCACCACATCGCACTTATTCTAAAACTGACCACAAAATTGTAAGTAAAACACTCCCCAGCAAATGCCAAAGAACAGAAATGATAACAAACAGTCTCTCAGACCACAGTGCAATCAAATTAGAACTCAGGATTAAGAAACTCTCTCAAAACCACACAACTAAATGGAAACTGAACAATCTGCTCCTGAATGACTACTGGGTAAATAATGAAATTAAGGCAGAAATAAATAAGTTCTTTGAAATCAATGAGAACAATGACACAACGTACCAGAATCTATGGGAAACAGCTAAAACAGTGTTTACAGGGAAATTTATAGCACTAAATGCCCACTGGAGAAAGCAGAAAAGATCTAAAATTGACACCCTAACATCACAATTAGAAGAACTAGATAAGCAAGAGCAAACAAATTCAAAAGCTAGCAGAAGACAAGAAATAACTAAGATCGGAGCAGAACTGAAGGTGATAGAGACATGAAAAACTCTTCAAAAAATCAACGAATCCAGGAGCTGGTTTTTTGTAAAGATTAACAAAATAAATAGACTGCTAGCCAGACTAATAAAACAGAAAAGAGAGAAGAATCAAATAGACACAATAAAAAATGATAAAGGGGAGATCACCACTGATCCCACAGAAATACAAACTACCATCAGAGAATGCTATAAAAACCTCTACGCAAATAAACTAGAAAATCTAGAAGAAATGGATAAATTCCTGGACACATACACCCTCCCAAGTCTAAACCAGGAAGAAATCAAATCACTGAATAGATTAATAACAAGTTCTGAAATTGAGGCAGTAATTAATAGCCCACCAACCAAAAAAAGCCCAGGATCAGATGGATTCACAGCCGAATTCTACCGGAGGTACAAAGAGGAGCTGGTACCATTCCTTCTGAAACTATTCCAATCAATAGAAAAAGAGGGAATCCTCCCTTACTCATTTTATGAGACCAGCATCATCCTCATACCAAAACCTGGCAGAGACACAACAAAAAAAGAAAATTTCAAGCCAATATCCCTGATGAACATTGATACGAAAATCCTCAATAAAATACTGGCAAACCGAATCCAGTAGCACATCAAAAAGCTTACCCAACACGATCAAGTCAGCTTCATCCCTGGGATGCAAGGCTGGTTCAACATATGCAAATCAATAAACGTAATCCATCACATAAACAGAACCAATGACAAAAACCACATGATTATCTCAATAGATGCAGAAAAGGCCTTTGATAAAATTCAACACTCCTTCATGCTAAAAACTCTCAATAAAGTAAGTATTGATGGAATGTATCTCAAAATAATAAGAGCTATCTATGACAAACCCACAGCCAATATCACACTGAATGGGCAAAAGCTGTAAGCATTCCCTTTGAAAACTAGCACAAGGCAAGGATGCCCTCTCTCACCACTGCTATTCAATATAATATTGGAAGTTCTGGCCAGGGCAATCAGGCAAGAGAAAGCAATAAAGGGTATTCAAATAGGAAGAGAGGAAGTCAAATTGTCTCTGTTTGCAGATGGCATGATTGTATATTTAGAAAACCCCATCGTCTCAGCCGAAAATCTCCTTAAGCAGAGAAGCAACTTCAGCAAAGTCTCAGGATACAAAATCAATGTGCAAAAATCATAAGCATTCCTATACACCAATAATAGACAAAGAGAGAGCCAAGTCATGAGTGAACTCCCATTCACAATTGCTACAAAGAGAATAAAATACCTAGGAATAGGGCCATCTGAGGCCTCCAGTGAGGTACCTCCTATTAGATACAGCTGAGACCCCACCAATACATGCAAGAAACCCTTCTTCTCTGAAAAGCTGGTGTCACAGGCTGCCTGTCATTTCCATGAGTTCTATGACCACACCAAGACAAGGGTGTCCACCCCACCAGGGAGACCACTGTCCCAACCAGAAAGACTTCCTGTGTCTCCTCTTCCTCCCCTCTGTGGTTCCCTTTAGACCTTCTCAAGATAATACAATCTATGTTTTCTCCAAATAAGGACTACCTTTTGCCCAAAAGGGTATATGCAGACAACAATCTGAGGTTTGGAGTTTTAAAAAACTCTTTTGACCACTATGTTGACTACTCCCCAAACTGTTTCCTCCTACAGAATGACCCACACCTTAGTTTAGCTCCTATCAGCTCTGTAAGCATAAATGACTTAGAAATTAACAATAGCTTTCCACGCAATAGGGCTCCTGCAATGTGGTGCACATTCCTAAAGCCTTCCAGACTTTCTGTAAGAAGTGTGGCAAGCACCAACCCCACAAAGTGGCACAGGACAAGAAGGGCAAGGATGCTGTGTATGCATGGGGAACGTGGCATCATGGCAGGAAGCAGAGTGGCAATCTTGGGCTGAGTACTCAGGAGGCTGAGGTATGAGAATTGCTTAAGCCCAGCAGGTGGAGGTTACAGTGAGCTGAGATTGTGCCACTGCACTCCAGCCTGGGCGACAGAGCAAGACTCCATCTCAATAAATAAAAAATATAAATAAATAAATATAAAAAGTCCATCACTGCCTCTGAGATTTGACATGCCACTTTTATCATATACTAAATTCCCATTTGTACTTAGGTCTATTCTGTACTTTCTATCCTATTCCATTGGTCTGTCTGCCTGTTCACATGGCCAATGCCACACTCTTCTAAATACAGAGGCTTTATGGTTTGTTTTAATAGCCCACAGGGCTAGCCCATTTTGTGTCAGTTTTTCCCTGGCTATTCTGACATGTTTATTTTCCATAGAAACTTTAGTATCAACTTACCAACTCCATTAAACAAAGCTTGTTGGCATTTTTATAGGAATGGCATTCAATTTATAAATCAACTTGGAGGGAATGGGCATCTTGATGATGAGTTGTGATAGCCAAAAACAAGGGATGTCTTCCCACTCAAAACACAAAAGGGATGCTTCTTTGTTGCTATTATACATGGGTTTTTCTTAAGTCCTTTAACCTAGGTATTGTTTGTGTATATCAAGGCCATTGACTTCTGTAAGTAAGCCAATTTTCCAGAAAAAAGGCTAAAACCACAAAGGAGATGGTGCCAAGGATTGAGCGCTGAGCCCAGCTGCAGATATAAGATGATGCTGGATATGAGGACATGCAAGCATTTTGAACTAGGAGGAGATAAGAAGAGAAAGGGCCAAGAGATTCAGTTCTAAATTTCATCTTTTGTTTTATTATGAAGACAATAAAATCTTGAGGTTATGTTCAGTTCAAAAAAAAGAAATGTATGATAAATTTTACACTGTAAATAAATCCTTTTTGGTGGGTGAAAAAAAATACCTAGGAATACAACTTACAACGGATGTGAAGGACCTCTTCAAGGAGAACTACAAACCACTGCTCAAGGAAATAAGAGAGGACACAAACAAATGGAAAAACATTCCATGTTCATGAATAGGAAGAAACAATATCATGAAAATGGCCACACTGCCCAAAGTAATTTATAGATTAAATGCTATCCCCATCAAGCTACCACTGGCGTTCTTCACAGAATTACAAAAAACTACTTTAAATTTCATATGGAACCAAAAAAGAGCCTGTATAGCCAAGACAATCTTAAGCAAAAAGAACAAGGCTGGAGGCATCACACTACCTGACTTCAAACTATACTACAATGCTACAGTAACTAAAACAGCATGGTACTGGTACCAAAAAAGATATATAGACCAATGTAACAGAACAGAGGCCTCAGAAATAATGCCACACATCTACAACCATGTGATTTTTGACAAACCTAACCAAAACAAGCAATGGGAAAAGGATTCCCTATTTAATAAATGGTGTTGGGAAAACTGGCTAGCCATATGCAGAAAACTGAAACTGGACCTCTTCCTTACACCTTATACAAAAATTAACTTAAGATGGATTAAAGACTTAAATGTAAGACCTAAAACCATAAAAACCCTAGAAGAAAACCTAGGCAATACCATTCAGGACATAGGCATGGGCTAAGATTTCATGACTAAAACACCAAAAGCAACAGCAACAAAAGCCAAAATTGACAAATGGGATCGAATTAAACTAAAAAGCTCTGCACAGCAAAAGAAACTATCATCAGAGTAAACAGGCAACCTACAGAATGGGAAAAAACTTTTGCAATCTATCCATCTGACAAAGGGGTGATATCCAGAATCTATAAGGGACTTAAACAAACTTACAAGAAGAAAAAACTCCATCGAAAAGTGGGTGAAAGATATGAAAAGACACTTCTCAAAAGAAGACATTTATGCGACCAATGAACATATGAAAAAAAGCTCATCATCACTGGTCATTAGAGACATACAAATCAAAACCACAATGAGATACCATCTCACACAAGTTAGAATGGTGATCACTAAAAAGTCAGGAAACAACAGATGCTGGAGAGGATGTGGAGAAATAAGAATGCTTTTACACTGTTGGTGGGAGTGTAAATTAGTTCAGCCATTGTGGAAGACAGTGTGGCGATTCCTCAAGGATCTAGAACCAGGAATACCATTTTACCCAGCAATCTCATTACTGGGTATATACCCAAAGGATTATAAATCATTCTACTATAAAGACACATGCACACATATATGTTTATTGCAGCACTATTCACAATAGCAAAGACTTGGAACCAACCAAAATGCTCATCAATGATAGACTGGATAAAGAAAAGGTGGCATTTATACACCATGGAATACTATGCAGCCATAAAAACGAATGAGTTCATGTCCTTTGCAGGGACATGGATGAAGCTGGAAACCATCATTCTCAGCAAACTAATACAGGAACAAAAAAACCAAACACCGCATGTTCTCACTCATAAGTGGGAGCTGAACAGTGAGAACACATGGACACAGGGAGGGGAACATCACACACTGGGGCCTGTCAGGGGGTGGGGGACTAGGGGAGGAATAGCATTAGGAGAAATACCTAATGTAGATGATGGGGTTGATGAGTGGAGCAAACCACCATGGCATGTGTATACCTATGTAACAAAACTGCACGTTCTGCACATGTATCCCAGAACTTAAAGTATAATTTAAAAAAATATTCAACAGGCAGAAATAACTTCAGCAACAAGGATCTTAAAGGGCAATCTCTAAACCCACAGAAAAAATGTTAAGAGAAATAGGCTGAAAAGTGATCTTCAAAGAAAATAATAAAATTTACAAATCAAGGCTAAAATCTATTTCAGAAACTCCTGGTCTCCTGTTTTTAGTGACAGGTAAGAAAAGTGAGAGTCATTGAAATCATGTGACCTTTTCAAGGCAACACAGAATGTAGTGCTGTCTCACTGCAGGCTGTAATGACAATAGAAGCAGTCATGTCTCCCCCATGGCTGCACTCTCTCTGGATAGCAAGTAAATGCAGACAAATTTTTTATCCCTCAAGAGACAAGAACAGTCAACTTGTCCTCACTCTGATTTACCTGGGATGCTTGCTTGCATCGCACCAATTAGCTAGAATTTGGCAAGCACTGCCATCTTCGGCTAGTTTTGCTTTGCATTTTAAAACTGACCAGAAAAAAAGCAATGCTCTGAAATTATTTTGGCATAAACATTGTGCAACACTCTCTCCCACCAGATAAATCTGACTTACAATAAGTCAAAAGCAATTAGTAACCTGTGGTGGCATTTTTCAGTATAGTATTAGACATTCTAGAAGAGACTGACTTGCAGTCCGTTCTTACCTTTGCATTTTCAATGCATGGACAGAGTGCCCACGCTGCGCTGGCCTTCACGTCTGGGTGAGGATTTTTCAGCAGGGACCACAACAAACGAACTCCATCTAAGCGATCAATTATCCTATCGTGGAACCCAAAATCATGATATAAACTGTCATTAGTATGTGAAGACAAACATTTTAATGACCCACTTATTTAATTATTTTTTCTCCTTCTGATATTTTGCTCAGAATTTTTTTTTTCAAAACTTCATCAACAGTAGGGAGATAACATGCTATTGAACTGTCAGCCCTCTGATTTCAGTTTTAAATCCATGACACAGAAAACAAGCTGCTTGATGATTATGATTCACATAAACTGAAAATCAAGCCATGTAATTTTTTAATTAGCTGTACACAGACCTCTTACCTAAATGTAAAAATACTGGTTTCTTTCATATAGTAACATCTAAATACTTTCCAAAACAAATATTTATGCCTCAAAACTGTGCAGTTACCTTTTTTATTTGGTCTATGTTTAATTGACTTACCTTACTGTATGACATATTTTAAATGCTTTCATTCCTAATCTAGCATTAGGAATTAAAATCATTACACCACAGTGCATCCTTTGTTGGGCATGAATAACACGTAACTTGTTTTCCATGTGCACCCTTCCCAGCAAGACTAACACTGCAGACTGTGTTATAATTACTTAAACACACTGTAATCAAAATAGCTTCATGACTAGCTGAAAAATGAATTATCATCAGAGCCATCTCTACACCATCTGTCTTCTGTTTATATATCAATCAGTCCAGGAGCATAACCTTGCAGTAAGGTCCATTGGGTACTCGCAGTGGAGAAGAAGGCCAAACAAAACTTAATAACCTTTACAAACATGGCTTTGTTCGGAAAGGTATATTAAACTCAAAGCAGATGAAAAAAGATAAAGGGCATCAAAATTCCTTTGATTTTTAATCTCAAGTTGAATTAAACACATGTAGTATTGAGCCACAGATAGAATAAATACTAGCTTAAAATGCCATTCAAATTCTTCCTTGAAAATTGACATAAAAACATCTACATGTCTTGATTATCTTAGATGAGTTTACCAGGGGGAAAAATGTATTATTCCAAAGTTTTCAAGTAGGAGATCAGTTTTGCATAACTTTATAAAATTGGTGATGCTGAAAAAGAGCATTGAAAAAAACTGGTGATGCAAATGGCCTATAGTAGGATTAAAACTGTCTTAAAAAGGACTTCTAATAAGAAAAAAACACATAAAAATTATTTTAAAGCAAAGCTTAAGTAAGTAGGTTTTCAAACCTAAAACTTTCACACCATGCTGAGAGAAAACGGTTTTATTTCTCAATTAATGGAAACTCTAAAGAAACATAATAGCACCTCACAATGTTTGCTTTTCAAATTTAAATTGAAAAGTCATATTGCCTTCCACATGCTACTTAAAATATAACTAATGCCAATCTCTGAGCCTCTATTTTCTTCATATAAAATTTCACAATGAACAACAGTGAATAATGGTCTGCCCTATCTTCTCGAATATTTCGCAGCAAATTTGGCATTAGTGATATTTAACTGTATACTGCTGGCCAGAAATAACTCGTCATTACAGTGGAAATCATTTGGATGGCACAAATTTGCAATTTAAAAAAAGGATTATTCAATCCTGGACAATATTTCACAATTAACTTTAAAACAAGTTATAGACAAAATTTCACAATTAACTATAAAAATTCACTATAATTGTAAAATCAGATCTATCATTTACCATTTTCTCCCCAAACCCTAGGCAATTCAGCAGCTACTTAGTTATAATGAGTGAGGGTTTTGATCTCATTACTGGTGTCTTAAAAGAAGACTCAGGGGCGGGGCCCAGTGACTCACACCTGTAATCCCAACACTTTGGGAGGCGAAGGCAGGCAGATCACTTGAAGTCAGGAGTTCAAGACCAGCCTGTCCAATGTGGCTAAATCCTGTCTTTACTAAAAATACAAAAATTAGTCAGGCTTGGTGGCACATGCCTGTAGTCCCAGCTACTCAGGAGGCTGAGGCAGGAGAATCACTTGAACTCAGGAGGCGGAGGTTGCAGTGAGCCGAGATTGCACCACTGCACTCCAGCCTGGGCAACAGAGTGAGTCTTCATTTGAAAAAAAAAAAAAAAAAAAAAAAAAAAGAGACTCAGAACAGTACAGAATGATAACTTCCCATGACAAGAACATGATTGAAAAACATTTGCAACCATAGGAACTAACAAAGTCAGGAGTAGTAAACTTCAGAACTTAACTTTATGCCTTCCATCTCCCTCATCCTCCGCATGAATTCATTTATTGCTAAATTTTACTTCACAATAACTCAAGTATCTGCCCATTTCCCTGTTTTCTATTTTAGCACCCAAATCCCAGTCTTTACCATTTCATATCAGGATTGTTGCGTGAGGGAATAACTTGGTTTTATGTCCTCAGTTTTTCTCAATTTCAATCCATCTTATAAATCCCTGCAAAATTAATCTCCCTAAAGACACTTTTAGAGTTTCTGCAATAGCTCCTTGAGATCAGGATGCCAGGGATATTCATTCTGTTCATGACACTAGCTAGCACATTTAATCAGCGCTTATTAAACAATTCTCAACCCAAAGATCACTCCTAGGGAAAAAAAGTCTCCAATGGCTTCCCGTTGCCTTCATGGTATTAAACCTGCAATTCCAGAGCTCAGTATTTAAATTTTTTAGGGAGCTGGAATTTCTCATAATACTCCTTGACTATCTACTAAACACTAAGTACTAGGCATACAGAAATAACAGATACACTTGGGTCAGGCACGGTGGCTCACGCCTGTAATCCTAACACTTTGGGAGGCCAAGGTGGGTGGATCGCATGAGCTCAAGAGTTCAAGACTAGCCCAGGCAACAAAGGATCCTGTCTCTACAAAAAATACAAAAAAAAATTAGCCAGGCATGGTGGTGCACGACTCTAATCTCAGCTACTTGGGAGGCTGAGGTAGGAGGATGACTTGAGCCCAGGAAGCGGAGGTTGCAGTGAGCCCAGATTGCGCCACCGCACTCTAGCCTGGATGACAGAGCCAGACCCTGTCTCAAAACAAAACAAAACAAAACAAAAAACAAACAAACAAAGAAAACCAGATACAGTCAATTCTCATCAGGGGAAGTTATGTTCTATCAAGTCACTGCAAACCTTAAATGAACAAATACTGAACTACTGCTCCTAGGGTATATATAAAGTGGGTTTCTGTGAGCCTCTGGTCAGAATGTTTTCATCCACCAATCAATATATAACGTTGTTTCACGTGTATTTCTCTTTAAAGACACCTTATTTAATATAGATTGTTGAATCATGAATATTGGACTTATGGCCAATAGCTCTGTAACTTGTGCCTGAATGGCGTTTAGGGAATACATAGATTTTTTCCAAAAGGAACATTGCAGCCGTCCTGCACTTAGGAACACTGGGCGGCACTTCAGCACTATGTTTAGGGACCATATTAAAATAGCAAAATCACCATCCCAGAGCACAGACTGTGAAAAACATGGCACTAAATAGACTGCCAAATGGACGAGCTGTTCACAGTGTGAGAGCTGGAACGAAAAGTCAGAATGTCACCTTTTTGGACCTCAGCAGAGAACATGTGCACCAGGTGACTCAAAATGTGTCCCTGCTCTGCACATGTCCAGGAATGACAGCGCAAGTGATGTGACTACTGATTTGGGGGTTATAAAGTTTAGAGAGTGTATGAATTCATCAACTCAGAATTTGCAAATAATGAGGACTGACTGTATTTTAATTGACCATTGGGAAACTACAGTCTCGTGAGGGTGATAAATAGACCATTATAATCCGTAATAAATGCTGCAATAGATGTGAGCATGGAGTTTCACATGAACAGACAGAAAACACCAGTTTACTCACAGGCCACAGAGATTCTCCTCCTGTTACGCACTTTTCAACTATAGCTGTTTCCCAGCCATCTCCGTATTTTACATAATAATCCATCACTTAAGGTCTACAACAAAACCTCTTTCACAAATTCTCTGGTATCTTCCTCCTTTAAGCTTCTTTTTAATTTTGCTCTCCCTTTTCCTGCCCCTCATACCACATTACTTTGCCTTGTAGTCATGTGTTGTGTGCTTCTTATCTCCCCAATTACCATGTAATCTCCATGACAGCAGGAATTCCGTATTTCCCACCACACTCCCAGCAGGCTACCACACCAGTGAATATTGGTGAAATGGATCTGAAACAAGACAGCCTTTGCTTACTCTTTTTCATTGAATCAAAAATCTCTCCCAACACAAGTACATTCCTCCTTAAACCTCATACTTGCAAAATACATGTTCAAATTCTAAATCTAAGCAGTGAAGTTTTCATTTGAATTTGTCTCTAAGTGGAAAGTGTATTTTCTCAGAATTTCTTGACAACTTCATTGCTTTCTGCATACACAGTGATGCGCTTATAGGTAGTGTTAATTTATACCACTCTCCATTTTCAACAGGTCTACCCCTTACATAGTTCTTTAATTTGATTAGCATCTTGCTCTGAATTCATTTCCAGCAGTATGGTAGCTCTTCTCATTTTGTATAGAAATAGAATTCTAAATTAATTTCTTGACATTGTAAAAACAAAACTGAATTACATGCTTTCAAGATCTTCAGCTTTATCCCAGAAATCAAACTGCCTGGCTGGCAAAATAACAGCTCTAGAAAGATGAATACATGTACATGTTTTTGGTTATTTAAAAAAAAAAAAAAAACAAACCAAAAAGATGCATCTGCTTGCCATGTTTCTCAGGCTCTTGTTATATTAACATTTTCCAGGACTGCTATGAAGTTTGGCTGGCTCATCAGCCCATTGAGGCCATATATATGAACAAATGTGAACAGTTTGTGCCCATACTGTGGGCACAGGCAAGGTTGTAAAGTTTCTTTCTGGCAATATCAACATATCTATTTTGAAACCATAATTTTGCATGTTTTCTAAAAACTTCACAGTATTTGCTGAAAATTACACTGATAAATACCATTGTATGACAGTGGCTCAAACTAAGTGTGGTTTGCTTAAAAGAACATGACGTTCTTAAACCACAACATTAAAGGATGCGACTGTCATCTACAAGTTTTGAAACCAAGTTGGCAATTCAATAAAATGGGAAACATAAATGTATGTCAGAATTAAAATGATCATCCCTGGGAAAAACAGATTAGAAGAGAATTTTTACTTTTAAAAAAATCCTTAAGGTTTTTACGTTTCTACCTCTATGTGTTATTCCAAAGAGGCCATGGGACAACAAATTTGGAGAAAAGATGTGAATGTGGCAGTCTTGGGAGAAGTATGTCAGAAATTCTTTAGCCTTTGGAAAGCAGGAGGATAGTCGATGCTTTTATAGTTGGTATAAGCAATATGATTAGAAAGACTCTAGAAACCTTTTTTGTCAGAAAAATTATTCATCATTTAGTAAATACGTTTTTCCTTCTTTTTTCAACTTTTTAGTTTCAGGGGTACATGTGCAGGTTTGTTAAATAGGTAAATTACGTGTCGCGGGGGTTTGGTGTACAGATTATTTTGTTACCCAGATAATAAGCATGATACCTGATAGGCAGTTTTTTGATCCCCGCCCTCCTCCCACCCTCCACCTTCAAGTAGGCCCTGGAGTCTATTGTTTCCTTCTTTGTGTCCATGTGTACTCAGTGTTTGCTTCCCACTGATAAGTGAGAACATGCGGTATTTGGTTTTCTATCCCTGCATTAATTTGCTTAGGGTAATGGTCTCCAGCTCTATGTATGTTGTTGCAAAAACAATTACAACAACATAAAAATGGACAAATTAGACCTAATTAAATTGAAGAGAGCTTCTGCACAGCAAAAGAAACTATCCACAGAGTAAACAGATAAACCCACAGAATGGGAGAAAATATATGCAAACTATGCATCTGACAAAAGTCTAATATCCACAATCTATAAGAAACTCAAATTAACAAGCAAAAACTGAATAACCCCATTAAAAAGTGGTCAAAGCACATGAACAGATACTTCTCAAAAGAAGACATACACGTGGCCAGCAAGCATATTAAAAAATGTTCAACATCACTGATCATTAGAGAACTGCAAATCAAAACCACAAGGAGATACTATCTCACATCAGTCAGAATGGCTATTATGAAAAAGTAAAAAAATAACAGATGCTGGCAAGGTAATGGAGAAAAAGGAAAGCTTGTACACTGCTGGTAGGAATGCAAATTAGTTCAGCCACTGTGGAAAGCAGTTCGGAGATTTCTCAAAGAACTTAAAACAACTAACATTTAACCCAGCAATCCCATTATTAGGTATAAACCCAAAGGAATATAAATCATTCCACCATAAAGATACATGCATGTATATGTTTACTGCAGCAAAATTCACAGTAGCAAAGACATAGAATCAACCTAAATGCCCATCAATGGTAGACTGGATAAAGAAAATGTACAGAATAACCCGGTGGAGCCAAGATGGCCGAATAGGAACAGCTCCGGTCTCCAGCTCCCAGCCCCAGCGACACAGAAGACGGGTGATTTCTGCATTTCTGCTTGAGGTACCGGTTTCATCTCACTAGGGAGTGCCTAACAGTGGGTTCAGGACAGTCGGTGAAGCGCACTGTGCGCGAGCCGAAGCAGGGCGAGGCATTGCCTCACTCGGGAAGCGCAAGGGGTCAGGGAGTTCCCTTTCCTAGTCAAAGAAAGGGGAAACAGACGGCACCTGGAATATCGGGTCAGTCCCGTCCTAATACTGCACTTTTCCAACGGGCCTGGAAAACGGCACACTAGGAGATTGTGTCCCGCACCTGGCTCGGAGGGTCCTATGCCCACAGAGTCTCGCTGATTGCTAGCACAGCAGTCTGAGATCAAGCTGCAAGGCGGCAACGAGGCTGGGGGAGGGGCGCCCGCCATTGCCCAGGCTTGCTTAGGTAAACAAAGCAGCCAGGAAGCTCGAACTGGGTGGAGCCCACCACAGCTCAAGGAGGCCTGCCTGCCTCTGTAGGCTCCACCTCTGGGGGCAGGGCACAGACAACCAAAAACTCAGCGAGAACCTCCACAGCCTTAAATGTCCCTGTCTGACTGACAGCTTTGAAGAGAGTAGTGGTTCTCCCAGCACGCAGCTGGAGATCTGAGAACAGACAGACTGCCTCCTAAAGTGGGTCCCTCACCCCTGAGCAGCCTAACTGGGAGGCACCCCCCCAGTAGGGACAGACTGACACCTCATTCAACCGGGTACTCCTCTGAGACAAAACTTTCAGAGGAACTGTCAGACAGCTGAATTTGTGGTCTCACGAAAATCTGCTGTTCTGCAGCCACCGGTGCTGACACCCAGCCAAACAGGGTCTGGAGTGGACCTCTAGTAAACTCCAACAGACCTGCAGCTGAGGGTCTTGTCTGGTAGAAGGAAAATTAACAAACAGAAAGGACATCCACACCAAAAACCCATCTGTACATCACCATCATCGAAGACAAAAAGTAGACAAAACCACAAAGATGGGGAAAAAACAGACCAAAAAAACTGGAAACTCTAAAAAACAGAGCACCTCTCCTCCTCCAAAGGAACGCAGTTCCTCACCAGCAACGGAACAAAGCTGGATGGAGGATGACTTTGATGAGTTGAGAGAAGAAGGCTTCAGACGATCAAACTACTCTGAGCTACGAGAGGAAATTCAAAACAATAGCAAAGAAGTTAAAAACTTTGAAAAAAAATTAGAAGAATGGATAACTAAAATAACCAATGGAGAGAAGGGCTTAAAGGAGATGATGGAGCTGAAAGCCAAGTTTCGAGAACTACGCGAAGAATGCAGAAGCCTCAGTAGCAGATGCGATCAACTGGAAGAAAGGGTATCGCTGATATAAGATGAAATGAATGAAATGAAGAGAGAAGGGAAGTTTAGAGAAAAAAGAATAAAAAGAAATGAACAAAGCCTCCAAGAAATTTGGGACTATGTGAAAAGACCAAACCTACATCTGATTGGTGTACCTGAAAATGATGGGGAGAATGGAACCAAGTTGGAAAACACTCTGCAAGATATTATCCAGGAGAACTTCCCCAATCTAGCAAGGCAGGCCAGCATTCAGATTCAGGAAATACAGACAACGCCACAAAGATACTCCTCGAGAAGGGCAACTCCAAGACACATAATTGTCAGATTCACCAAAGTTGAAATGAAGGAAAAAATGTTAAGGGCAGCCAGAGAGAAAGGTCGGGTTACCCACAAAGGGAAGCCCATCAGACTAACAGCTGATCTCTCAGCAGAAACTCTACAAGCCAGAAGAGAGTGGGGGCCGATATTCAACATTCTTAAAGAAAAGAATTTTCAACCCAGAATTTCCTATCCCGCCAAACTAAGCTTCATAAGTGAAGGAGAAATAAAATACTTTACAGACAAGCAAACGCTGAGTGATTTTGTCACCACCAGGCCTGCCCTAAAAGAGCTCCTGAAGGAAGCACTAAACATGGAAAGGAACAACCGGTACCGGCCCCTGCAAAAACATGCCAAATTGTAAAGACCATGGAGGCTAGGAAGAAACTATAGCAACTAACGAGCAAAATAACCAACTAACATCATAATGACAGGATCAGATTCACACATAACAATATTCACGTTAAATGTAAATGGGCTAAATGCTCCAATCAAAAGACACAGACTGGCAAACTGGATAAGGAGTCAGGACCCATCAGTGTGCTGTATTCAGGAAACCCATCTCACGTGCAGAGACACACATAGACTCAAAATAAAGGGATGGAGGAAGATCTATCAAGCAACTGGAAAACAAAAAAAGGCAGGGGTTGCAATCCTAGTCTCTGATAAAATAGACTTTAAACCAACAAAGATCAAAAGAGACAAAGAAGGCCATTACATAATGGTAAAGGGATCAATTCAACAAGAAGAGCTAACTATCCTAAATATATATGCACCCAACACAGGAGCACCCAGATTCATAAAGCAAGTCCTCACTGACCTACAAAGGGACTTAAACTCCCACACAATAATAATGGGAGATTTTAACACCCCACTGTCAGCATTAGACAGATCAACGAGACAGAAAGTTAACAAGGATATCCAGGAATTGAACTCAGCTCTACATAAAGTGGACCTAATAGACATCTACAGAACTCTCCACCCCAAATCAACAGAATATACATTTTTTTCAGCACCACACCACACCTATTCCAAAATTGACCACATAGTTGGAAGTAAAGCTCTTCTCAGCAAATGTAAAAGAACAGAGATTATAACAAACTGTCTCTCAGACCACAGTGCAATCAAACTAGAACTCAGGATTAAGAAACTCAGTCAAAACCGCTCAACTACATGGAAACTGAACAACCTGCTCCTGAATGACTATTGGGTACATAATGAAATGAAGGCAGAAATAAAGATGTTCTTTGAAACCAACGAGAACAAAGACACAACATACCAGAATCTCTGGGACACGTTCAAAGCAGTGTGTAGAGGGAAATTTATAGCACTAAATGCCCACAAGAGAAAGCAGGAAAGATCCAAAATTGACACCCTAACATCACAATTAAAAGAACTAGAAAAGCAAGAGCAAACACATTCAAAAGCTAGCAGAAGGCTAGAAATAACTAAAATCAGAGCAGAACTGAAGGAAATAGAGACACAAAAAACCCTTCAAAAAATTAATGAATCCAGGAGCTGGTTTTTTGAAAAGATCAACAAAATTGATGGACCGCTAGCAAGACTAATAAAGAAGAAAAGAGAGAAGAATCAAATAGATGCAATAAAAAACGAAAAAGGGGATATCACCACCGATCCCACAGAAATACAATCTACCATCAGAGAATACTACAAACACCTCTATGCAAATAAACTAGAAAATCTAGAAGAAATGGATAAATTCCTCGACAAATACACCCTCCCAAGACTAAACCAGGAAGAAGTTGAATCTCTGAATAGACCAATAACAGGTTCTGAAATTGTGGCAATAATCAATAGCTTACCAACCAAAAAGAGTCCAGGACCTGATGGATTCACAGCTGAATTCTACCAGAGGTACAAGGAGGAACTGGTACCATTCCTTCTGAAACTATTCCAATCGATAGAAAAAGAGGGAATCCTCCCTAACAGATTTTACGAAGCCAGCATCGTCCTGATACCAAAACCTGGCAGAGACATAACCAAAAAAGAGAATTTCAGACCAATATCCTTGATGAACATTGATGCAAAAATCCTCAATAAAATACTGGCAAACCGAATCCAGCAGCACATCAAAAAGCTTATCCACCATGATCAAGTGGGCTTCATCCCTGGGATGCAAGGCTGGTTCAACATACACAAATCAATAAATGTAATCCAGCATATAAACAGAACCAAAGACAAAAACCACATGATTATCTCAATAGATGCAGAAAAGGCCTTTGACAAAATTCAACAACCCTTCATGCTAAAAACTCTCAATAAATTAGGTATTGATGGGACGTATCTCAAAATAATAAGAGCTATCTACAACAAACCCACAGCCAATATCATACTGAATGGGCAAAAACTGGAAGCATTCCCTCTGAAAACGGGCACAAGACAGGGATGCCCTCTCTCACCGCTCCTATTCAACATAGTGTTGGAAGTTCTGGCCAGAGCAATCAGGCAGGAGAAGGAAATAAAGGGTATTCAATTAGGAAAAGAGGAAGTCAAATTGTCCCTGTTTGCAGATGACATGATTGTATATCTAGAAAACCCCACTGTCTCAGCCCCAAATCTCCTTAAGCTGATTAGCAACTTCAGCAAAGTCTCAGGATACAAAATTAATGTACAAAAATCACAAGCATTCTTGTACACCAATAACAGACAAACAGAGAGCCAAATCATGAGTGAACTCCCATTCACAATTGCTTCAAAGAGAATAAAATACCTAGGAATCCAACTTACAAGGGATGTGAAGGACCTCTTCAAGGAGAACTACAAACCACTGCTCAATGAAATAAAAGAGGATACAAACAAATGGAAGAACATTCCATGCTCATGGGTTGGAAGAATCAATATCGTGAAAATGGCCATACTGCCCAAGGTAATTTATAGATTCAATGCCATCCCCATCAAGCTACCAATGACTTTCTTCACAGAATTGGAAAAAACTACTTTAAAGTTCATATGGAACCAAAAAAGAGCCCGCATCGCCAAGTCAATCCTAAGCCAAAAGAACAAAGCTGGAGGCATCACGCTACCTGACTTTAAACTATACTACAAGGCTACAGTAACCAAAACAGCATGGTACTGGTACCACAACAGAGACATAGATCAATGGAACAGAACAGAGCCCTCAGAAATGATGCCGCATAGCTACAACTATCTGATCTTTGACAAACCTGACAAAAACAAGAAATGGGGAAAGGATTCCCTATTTAATAAATGGTGCTGGGAAAACTGGCTAGCCATATGTAGAAAGCTGCAACTGGATCCCTTCCTTACACCTTATACAAAAATTAATTCAAGATGGATTAAAGACTTATATGTTAGACCTAAAACCATTAAAATCCTACAAGAAAACCTAGGCAATACCATTCAGGACATAGGCGTGGGCAAGGACTTCATGTCTAAAACACCAAAAGCAATGGCAACAAAAGCCAAAATCGACAAATGGGATCTCATTAAACTAAAGAGCTTCTGCACAGCAAAAGAAACTATCATCAGAGTGAACAGGCAACCTACACAATGGGAGAAAATTTTTGCAACCTACTCATCTGACAAAGGGCTAATATCCAGAATCTACAATGAACTCAAACAAATTTACAAGAAAAAAACAAACAACCCCATCAAAAAGTGGGCAGAGGACATGAACAGACACTTCTCAAAAGAAGACATTTATGCAGCCAAAAAACACATGAAGAAATGCTCCTCATCACTGGCCATCAGAGAAATGCAAATCAAAACCACAGTGAGATACCATCTCACACCAGTTAGAATGGCCATCATTAAAAAATCAGGAAACAACAGGTGCTGGAGAGGATGTGGAGAAATAGGAACACTTTTACACTGTTGGTGGGACTGTAAACTAGTTCAACCATTGTGGAAGTCAGTGTGGCGATTCCTCAGGGATCTAGAACTAGAAATACCATTTGACCCAGCCATCCCATTACTGGGTATATACCCAAAGGACTATAAATCATGCTGCTATAAAGACACATGCACACGTATGTTTATTGCGGCACTATTCACAATAGCAAAGAGTTGGAACCAACCCAAATGTCCAACAACGATAGACTGGATTAAGAAAATGTGGCACATATACACCATGGAATACTATGCAGCCATAAAAAATGATGAGTTCGTGTCCTTTGTAGGGACATGGATGAAACTGGAAAACATCATTCTCAGTAAACTATCGCAAGGACAAAAAACCAAACACCGCATGTTCTCACTCATAGGTGGGAATTGAACAATGAGAACTCATGGACACAGGAAGGGGAACATCACGCTCCGGGGACTGTTGTGGGGTGGGGGGAGGGGGGAGGGACAGCATTAGGAGATACACCTAATGCTAAATGACGAGTTAATGGGTGCAGGAAATCAACATGGCACATGGATACATATGTAACAAACCTGCACATTGTGCACATGTACCCTAAAACCCTAAAGTATAATAAAAAAAAAAAAAAAAAAGAAAATGTACATACAAACCATGGAGTACCACGCAGCCATAAAAAAGAATGAGATCAAACAATAAATATTAAGTGAGAGCCAATTATATCCCATGCATTGCAACACATCGAGAGGCACAAAATATCTAGTTGTCCAACTTTTAGCAATGCTGAGTTTGGTCATTTAATTATGATGGTGACCACCAGATCTTTCCATTGTAAAGATGCCATTTTTTCTTTTCATTGTATAACAATCTGTGGGGTCATATTATGTCTCCCTGAGAAAGTCCTGTTCCAACAATCATTCCCTATTTTAAATTTTAGCATTCATTAATTATCCTTGCCTAAAATAATTATTTTACTGGGAATTGTAAAATAGTGATTTTTCTAATTCTGTTCATTTTCTCAATTTGTTACTTGACATTATTCTATGAAAAAGAGCTTTTCTTTCATTAACTAGAGCTCAATTACAGTTTCTCCGTAAAGGCAGAATAAATGTTTAATCTGTTCCCTTTAATGACCAATTTGTGGTTATCTCCTCTGTAGGCAAAGGAAAAAATAGCATTTCCATTATTTATAAATATGTATGTATGTGTGTGTATATATATATGTGTGTATATAAATATGCATGTATACACATACTTTATATATGTATATAAAATGGAAATGCTATATTTGAAAACTACAGTATTAGAAATGAAGAATTCATTAGATGGGCTTAACAGCAAATTAGACACAGAAGAGAAAGGGATCTGTGAATTCAAGGCAATAAAATATATCCAAACAGAAAAACAAAGAGAAAAGCCTGACCTTTTCTCCTTTGAAAAAGAAGTTACAGAGTTCAATGTCTGTGAAATATTATTAAATGAAACAACATATGCATGATTGGAATACCAAGAAGAAGGCAGAGAGAGAATGGGACCAAAGAATATTTGTGAAGGCGATAATTGTAATCTTCCCCTAAATTGATGGCAGACATTAATCCATAGGTCCAAGAAGCTCAGTGAACCCTAAATGCAAGTAAAAACCACAATATAAATGAAAGTAAAAACCACACCTACACACATCATAATCAAATGGCTGAAACCCAAAGGTAAAAAGCCAATCTTAAAAGCAACAAAGAAAAAAAATGCACACGTCTTAGTCCCTTCAGGCGCAATAACAGAATGCCATATGCTGGGTGGCTTGTAAACAACACACATTTATTTCTCACAGTTCTGGAGGCTGGGAAGTCAAAGATAAAGGCAGGCAGATGCAGTGTCTAGTGAGAGTCTGCTTACTGGTTCATAGACAGTCATATTTTCACCTCAACTTCACATGGTAGAAGGTGCAAAGGAGCTCTCTGGGGACTCTTTTAAAAGGGCATTAATTTCATTCGTGAGGCCTCTACCCTCACGTCCTAATCACTTCCCAAAAGTCTCAGCTCTAAATTTTCTCACAATGGGGATTAAGTTTCAACATGTAAATGTGAGGGAACAGTATACATAACACAGTAGGTATAGGGAATTATGGTATGATTGACTTCTGACTTCTCATAAGAAACTCAGTGAGGGCAAGAAGACAATAGAATGGCATTTATAAAATGCTAGAAGAAAAAGAACTGTCAACCTAGACTTCTGTATCCAGTGAAAACATCCTTCAAAAGGGATAGTAAATCCTCTTTCCTTTGCCTTAGCCCTAAAGCCAGTAAGTGGAGCACAGCAAAACCAATGTGTGGGGCAGAACAAAGTAGTCATCCATGATATTGCCAGAAAGAAACTCTATGATCTTAACCATGCCTACAATATGGACACAAACTGTTCACATTTGTTCATATATATGGCCTCAATTAGCAGGTGAGCCAACAAGGTTGCTTTAATGGTCCAGCATGGAGTGTTAGAGCACAAGAAGGATGAAGAGAGAATCTCTCTAAGTGTAGGGGGAAACAGTCACAAGATATTAGAACCTAAATAGAGTGATTGAAGCATTCTTTAGTGGTGCAACCCAATGCGGGAAGTCAGAACCCTAGCAGAATAAGGGGAATATCCCCACTGAGAATTAGCCTGGTATGTGGGGACAGAGACTGAGAAGTGTGAAAGAAAGTGCCAATATAGTGGAGCAGTGTGGCACAGGAGATCAAAAGCTGAGCAGGGTGAGGAGGGCAGATATACTAGGGGAAGGTGGCCTAACATGGGGAACTAAAGCCTGAATGGGGTGAAGAGAACATTTTGGAGGCTGGGTAATCCAGCATGGTAAATCAGAACCAGCACAGGGTGAGGAGAGCATCTGCAAAGGGGAGGAGATGGGGATGATGATGAAAGCTTGGTTACATACAAGGAAATTGATCAAATAAGTAAGGACGGAAGTCAGTTTCTCACTGTCAATGAAGAGAATTATAAATACAGTTGACCCTTGATAACATGGGTTTCAGCTGTGTGGGACCACTTACATATGGGTTTCCTTCCATCTCTGCCACCCCTGAGACAGCAAGGCCAACGCCTCTTCTTCCTCCTCCTCCTCAGCCTGCTCAACGTGAAGATGACCAAGATGAAGATCTTTATGAAGATTCACTTCCACTTAATGAATAGTAATTATATTTTCTCTTCCTTAGAATTTTCTTAATAACATTTTCTTTTCTCTAGCTTACATTATTGTAAGAAATCAGTATATAACATACAAAATATGTGCTAATTGTTTATGCTATTGGTAAGGCTTCTGATCAACAGTAGGCTATTAGCAGCTAAGTTTTGGGGAAGCCAAAAGTTATACACAGATTTTCGACTGCATGGAGGGTTAGCGTCTCTAACCCCTGTGTTGTTCAAGGGACAGCTCACCCCTTTCTCAGGAGTTGATAAAATAAAATTTAAAAAATGATAAAGATAGAAAAGACTGAAAAACCACACTTAACCAATTTCACTTAATCAACATTTTAAAAGCATTGCATACAACTACTGCAGAATACACAGTTTTCTCTCAGTGCAAATGGAATATTGACAAATACAGACCAGATGGCTGAGTCATAAAGCCTAATATGAAAGAACTGAAATCACATATAATATCATCCCTGACCTTGTGGTTTTAAACTAGAAATCAATAACAACATGGGCTCTGGAAAATAACCAGTTTTAGAAATTAAGCAGCACTTGTAAACAATCCCTGGGTCCAAGGTAAATCACACAAAAAATAGAAACTATTTTGAATTAAATAAAAATGAAATCACAACTTACATTTGTGGGATGAGGCTAAAACTGTGCTTAAAGAAAAACGTATACCTTTAAAAAAGTATACAAGACAAGAATTGGCCTATAATACCAATGAACACAGCTTTTACCTTAAGAAGCTAGAAAAAGAAGCAAAAGTTAAACACAAATAAGTACAATAAATAAAATAATTAAAAATAAGGCAGATATTAATGAAATAGGGAATAGACAAAAATAGAGTAAATAAAGTCAAAAGTTGGTTCTTTTAAAAGGTGAATAAAAATGGTAAACGACTAAAGAAAGGTTGACAAACTTTTTCTGTAAAGGTCCAGATAGTAAACTTTGTAGGCTTTGTAGGTAACATATAAGCTCTATTGAATAGTCTTCTTTGCTTTGTTTTTGTTTGTAAAACCAATTGAAAATATAAAAATAATTAGCTCACAGATTATTTTTTAATGGACCATGGTCCTCCCAAAAAAGAGATTGATGGAGAAAGAGAAAAATGAGATCTACTATCATTATAGAATCTACAAAGATTAAAAGAATAATAAAATGAATAATAGAAGGATATTATAATAATTTTAGGCTAAGAAATAAAATAAAATGAACATATTTCCAAATTACCAAAACTGACCCAAGAAGGAATTGAAAACCTACATAGTGCCATATCTTTAAATAAATTGAATTTGTAATTTTAAAAACCAATTAAAAAGGAATCCTTTTCATAAAAAAAACTCCAATTTAGATAATTCTGCTACGTGAATTATATCAATACTTAAGAAAAAATAATCCTACACAAAATCTATCAGAAAATAAAGAGAAAAAATAATTTCTCAACTTGTCCTATAAGGCCTGCATAAACCTGATACTAACACTTGACAAAGATATTACAAGGAAAGAAAACTACAAATCGACATATCTCATGAACATAAACACAAAATATAAAATATCAGCAACTTAAACGCAAGAATGCATGAAAAAGGTAACGCAACATGATCAGAGTAATTTTATCCAAGGAATGGAAGTTTGGCTCATCCTTCCAAAACAAATCATGGTAAGTCACTTTATTAATAGAACAAAAGAAAAATCATCTTATTTATTTATAGAACAAAAGAAAAATCATCTGATCATCTCAATAGATATAGAAGAGCATCGTATAAAATTCAAAAATCCATTTTTATTAAAATATAGCTCTCACAGCAAACTAGGAATAGAAGGAAACTTTTTCAACCTGATAAAAACTTCTACAAAAACCTACCACTAACATCACACTTAATGGTGAAAAATTGAATGCTTTCTCCCCAAGATTAGGTACAGAACATATATGTTTGCACTCATTTGATTGTAACAGAGGTCTTGGCCTGCTTAATAAAGCACACACAAAAAAGAAATAACAGACATAAGGATTGTGGGGGGAAGTGAACTGTCATTATTTGCAGATTATGTATTTCTACATGTAGAAAACCCTATGGTATCTACAAAAAAAATTGGAAAAAATAAAGTTAGCAAGTTTGCCAGCATATATAAAGGTATATTTGAATATACAAAGATATATTCAAAAATTAATTATGTTTCCATTACTTGTAAAAAAAACAACTGGAAAAAATTAAAAATAATTATCAATCACAAAACCACAAATAAGTAGATAACTAGAAAAAGTATAATGCAAAATGTGCAATGCTCTACATTGCAACTACAAGGTATTGCTGAGAGAAATGAAAGACCCAAATAAATGGCAATATATACCTCATTAATGGATTGGCAGTCTCAATATCATTAAGATTTCCATTTTCCTTAAATTAGTTCAGAAATAGACCCATTCATTTACAGTCAGTTGAATTTCAACTGAGATACCAAGTTAATCAAATGAAAAATAGTGTTTTTAATAAATGGTACTGGGACAAATGGATACTGTATGAAACAATTAATTTTGACCCCCCTTTCACGCCATACTTAAAAACTAGTTTGATCATAGGCAGGACAGAATCCCATGAACCTTAAAGGACAACTGAAAAATTGGCCTTCCTCATATTAAAGGTTTCTGCTCAAAAGGAAGTCTTAATGCTTACTGGAGAAAAATTACTCCACGATACATATATCTAATAATGCATATGTATTCGAAATATGTAATAGACTTCAACAAAAGCAAAACAATCCAATTAAAAATGGGCAAAAGACTTTAACAGGCCACAAAACAATATATACAAATTGGTAATAAAGATATGGAAAGTTACTCAATACCATTAGTTATCGGAAAAATGAAAATGAAATCTACAATGACATATCATTTCATCCTATTAGAATGGC